>NC_054548.1:8325771-8625771 GCF_017654505.1 Polyodon spathula
TATCTATGAATGCATTCATTAGACTATGGTAATGTTACTGTGATAAAAAAAAAAAGTTGTTAAAATTATTTTTAAAAAATCAACCAACTCTGAAAATATGTGGCATCATTTCCTATTTTTCTCTAGCATCAAATAAATCTGAACAGCATTTCACTTTTTTATTTTTTATAAATTTGTATTATTATTGTTGTTAGGGCACCAACATTACAATAGATGTGCCTCTTGACTATCATATGTGTAGACAAGACATTCTTCATTATTTTATTTGATTTGATTGACTATTAGTCCTTGTATTCTTTAAACTTACGGTACCAGTAATTCTTATTGTTGAGTAATGCAAGATTAGCGATAGGCTAAATTACCTTTTTTATATTATTATTATTATTATTATTATTATTATTATTATTATTATTATTATTATATTATTATTATTGTTGTTGTTGTGTTTTGTTTTAGACTGGTATTGGATCAGTTGCAGTGTTGGTCAAAAATGTTTTTTGTTGTTTTGTTGGGGGTTTTTTGTTTTTTTTTACATTGTATGCCTAGATGTTGAATTTGGTATTAGACTTAAGGATATGTTTACAAAATGATCATGCTTCATAAAATCACATCACAGATAATACCTATTTAATGAACTAATTAATTTAATACATTATTAATAAATAACAGTTAATATTTATAACAAATGTGATTCAAATGAGATTCAAAGAATCAGAATTTGAATGACAAAGTGTCAGAGGTGATCAGGTAAATCTTGATTCCTGTTGTCTACCTCCTTTTGAAAACATGTTGGTATTATTTGTCAGTAGTACTCTTGAGTTTGTGAATCTTATTTCTGTTTTATAAAAGTGTACGAAAAGATTTTTCAGGCCATCCTGCAGGAGACTAGTCTCTGGCATAGAAAAGCAAGAAGATTCTTTAGAAGGTTAAACTGTGATACTGGCTCTTTTACATTTAGGTTGCTGTTTCGTTATTATCACTTATCCTTTGAATGTGTCCTGAGATTTTTTTTTGTTTGTTTGTTTAGGATTTCACTGATTTCTCATAAGATTTGTCCTTATGTTTAGAGAAAATACGTATTTATACTAACAATTCATAATCTTGGGTTAAGGAAATATTTAAATGGGAACGTTCTGTATATTTATTACAATTATTTGGGTTAAGATCCAGCTGTTGTGATGCTGAAGCTGACAGGATGTGATCCGTTTATGAATGAAAACACTTCAGATGCTTCTGGAGGTGCAAGTACTCCTGGAGCAGTTAGTTTAAATACTGATGTGTTCAGTTTATGTGTAGATTCTCCTGGAGCGTATTCATTTCTGGAAAGTATCTTTTTGACAGTTTGATTTGCTATGTGTGTTTTGTATGCAAATGATAGTGCTGTTTAAAAAGCCACTGTTTTAAAATCAAGTATGAAATCTGTATTTTTACTTGTATCACACTGCTTTCTTTTACAGTCTATGGATATTTTCACATTTTTTGGTATGAAAATGCTTAATTAGAGACAAAACGGTGTAAAGTCACAATGTTCTACTCACTATGTCATCAAAAAGGTTAAGGAAGGTTAATAACTGATTGAAAACATTAAAACTAAGATTTAGTGGTTTGGCACTCTTGTGAAAGCCATTATTTATCAAGCTTCAGTTGTTGAATCATAAGTCAAGGAAGATCATACAGTTTTTTTTACCAGTCTGTTTGGGCTGAGGCAATTTTTTCAATGAAGGGTGATGTAATACAAACAGAATTTGTTGCAAATAGTTACTGATACCAGGGGAAAATGTAGTTGTGGAAGTTTCAATCCTGCTTCCCAATCCTGAAGGTTATATTGAAGCATTCATATTTGTCCCTCCATTACACAGACACCCTGCTTTAATTAAGTAATAATGAACTGGGCAGAATCACTCTGCTATGATTTATGTCAACAGTGTAGAATTAATTTGTATGAAGCCTGCTGGATTAACAGAGGATTTAAGCGTGCACACAGCATGTGGAGGAGGCAAACTATTTGGAACGTGAATAGTCCAAGAATGAACATAAGGCAGATTTGCATAAAGAACTGACTATTTATTTAGAGATTTCATTTATTGGGACTTTGTACAAATTATGATGCAATAGATTCACTTACAAGCACAAAACTAACAAAATAAAACAAACTAACTGCATAAAGTAAATAAATGGGTTTTAAAAGATAACATTGGTTCACAGCCACTCCAATTATTATTTTTTCTTTTTTTTGTTTTGCTTTGTTTTTGATCCTTCCCGAATGATACAGTTGCTCAGGCGAAGTATTTGAATCCTAAGGTCCTTGGGGAGAGGATTTACCTCTGGCAAGCTCCCTTCTAATTTGGATTAAGAGGATTAAACACCATAAAATGACCAACCACAAACTCCCATTGCAGATTTGGCCTTCCCAGCTCCATGCAACTGGAGACAGACTTGAGGCTGGTTTACGAATTTTCCCTGAAAGGACTTGTTTAGCATGACAAAAAGCAGAACAATTTGCTGATCTGCCAGAATGGCAGACAATGAACTTGCTGCAGTCTACCCACCTCATTTTCATCTGAACAAATGGCATTACACTTGGCAATGACATTGTTCTAAACTTGAACATGGAGCTACTTTCTCTGTGAAAAGCTCAAGGTGTCATATTAATTATTTAAATCTTCAGAAAATTTCAGCTCTATTCCTCCAAGGCTCTGCTCAGTGCCAGAAGGTCTTGAGTCTGCATTAGTTTTGTTAATTAGAGCTGAAACAAGGCTTTGATCTCAATGTTGACAGTAAAAAAAAGCAAAACTTCTTGAATGAATTATTTTTTAACCTATTTTCTCTTCTCTCAGCAAGGTTTTTTTTTGTGTGTATGTCTCCACCACCAATCCATTAAACCTTGATTTCTATACAATTACTAGTGAAAAAGCCGTTGACTTTGCAGTTAAACAACTTGAAAAAAACATCTGCAGCACATTTCTTATCCTCACATGGATACCGACATAACTGTTTACAATTTGTGTTGTTACATTGAACACAGTCAAGCTGCATTTGGATGTAATAAGACTAAGGTAGCACATTCACCAGCACTGATGCCAGCCTTCTCGGACAACTGACAAGAGGCAACTCATTTGTCCTTGTTCTGGTTCTTTTAGATTGGAAAACATCTCCTATAATACTAACTGTGGTCGTGCAGATCACACACAGACACACTAGTTCATTTTACCTGTTTTACTTCTATGGTATCCAGTCTCAGCTGTAAGTTCACTAAGTAAAAAATTGACTGTTGGGCTCCTGAGGATGCGTCGTATAGCCTGGACGTCGCCGGCTGGAGTCAAGGCTATTCCACTGGGAGCTCTCAGTGGGCGGCACACAATTGGCTGTACGCCGCCCGGGGGGCAGGGACTTAGGTCGGCCAGGGTGTCCTCAGCTCACTGCACACAATCAACCCCTGTAGACTGGCCAGGCGCCTGCGGGCTTGCCTGTAAGCTGCCCAGAGCTGTGTTGTCCTCCAACGTTGTAGCTTTGGCCTGCAGAGTGAAAAGAAGCGACCGGCTGACAGCACACGCTTCTGAGGACAACGTGTGTTCATCGTCGCCGTTCCCGAGTCAGCGCAGAGGTAGTAGAAGTGAGCTGAGCTTAAATACAATTGGACATTCCAAATTGGGGGAGAGAAAAAAAAAAAAAAAAAAAATGGGGTAAAATTAATTGGCAACAGCTATATATATATATATATATATATATATATATATATATATATATATATATATATATATATATATATATATAATTTATTTAACTGACTATAATTAGTGTAAACTGTTTAATTTTTTTTTTATATAAAATAAAAGGTAAGAGATTATTTACTGTACGTTCAGTAAAGTATATTTTGATGTGCGGTTCGGACAAATTATAACTTTGAGGTTATGTATGATCGAAGTCTCCTTTACACATACGCCGCATGTCCCGCTAGAAAATGGATCAGCTGCTGTTACTGGAAGACAGATCAGGGAGGGTAATAAGTATTTTATACTTCACATGTAACTTTTACTCAAGCAAATATGGTAAATACAAAACATTAAAATATGGGTACATCCTGGTTTAGAGTCCTGCATCGAGTCGGGTGCCCAAGGGTGACCTGCAAAAATGGGTCTGGTTTGGGTCGGAATGTGAACTGTTTCGCGGTTTGTGGTTCAGATGCGGGTAAAAAAATAATAATTTTCGCATCGGAATTTGAATCGCCAAAAATATTTTCTGTCCTTTCAGCGTACTCGTCTGTAACCCTTTCCCAAATAACATATTAGAAAGTAAATGTACCGGTATTTCCTGCACTAAAGGATTAGGGAGGAGTCAGCTGACTAAGCAGTGTTCTCGCTTATTTGATACGTCGCAAGATCCTTTTATCACATCTGCTTGGTGATATTAAAACTCTTTGTTAACAAGGTGAAACAAAATACAGCACAGAGTTTATATCATGTAGTGGATAATAGTTTGAGAGGTAAATCAGAAGCGTATAATTCTTTTGGAATCATAGCGAATGAAAATAATGAATATGTGACTGGATTCGTTGCTTGTAAAACCTGCCATTATGTTTTTGTGAATGGCAGACACAAAAACTAGTACATCTCTGCGAAAGCACAGTTGTAGCTCCCTTTCAACTGGTGGCACGAAAGGAAGAGATGTATTTTATAGTAAAGTATAGTTAATGTTACAATGTTAAAATATATCCAGACCACTAGAGAAAGCTGCCACGCTAAATAGCCTATTGTCTTTGGAGAATGGCAGAGATATCTGTGCGTAAATGTGAGAGGCTGAGAGAGCCAGTCTGTGCAGGCAGTAGGTAAAGGATAAACACTTGTCGGTTCGAGCCGGGTTGCAGGTCTTATTAAAGCGTGTTTGGTCGATGGTAAGAAGATGGTATTGCAGTGGGTTGCAGGTTTGGGTCGGGTCCTGTTGTAGTGTATCCAGCTTGGAAGAATTGGGTAGAATCCAAGAAAGTTAGTGAATTTTAAACCTCATCTGATATTATACCTCAGAATTAGAATGTACTTCATAGACAGATTACAAAAACAAACACAGATGCACATACACACACACACGGATCAAGATGAATTGTGTGGCACATGCACACACGGATTAAGATGAATGGTGTGGCACATGCACACACACACACATGCATATACACACACATATCATAAAATGAATTATGTGGCACGCACACACACACACATGGATCAAGATGAATTATGTGGCACACACACGGATCAAGATAAATTGTGTGGTACATACATACATACATGCATACATAAGAGGAATACAATTGTGTTCATACAATCTCTGTTCCTATACATTTTCTCTCTATTTATTTGGTGAAAATGACAAATGATTACATTAAAGCATTAACAGACTGGCAGTAGCTCTTCATTTTGACCCCCTATGCCCCATCAGTCTGCCCACCTCGGGGTCCTGTATAAACAGACGTAAATGAATACAAAGGATGTAGGAGATTAGCTCTTAAGACATTTGGTCTTTATTGTCCTCTTTCTGTAAATTAGTTTTGCTGGGTGCATGTGGCAGTCTCCTGATCCAAGACATCTCCATGAGGAAATCTTATAATTACCTCTTCCTCAGAAAATGACAGCTTTGGCTGCTGGAGCTTGGATCTTGGACATTAGCAATTGAATAGGAAGCCTCCGTACTGTATATCATTTTAATCTTTCATGTTTAGATCAGCCAGATGGCTTATTATTATTGCTTTTTGTAGCAAAAAAGAGTCAAATGTTTAAAATTTTTCAGAGATTCTTTTTTTTTTTTTTTTTTTTTTAAGATAGGGAAATACTGGAACTAAATTCTGCACCAAGAGTGTTTAAAATGAAAATAGCTGAATGACAAAACAGAGACAAAAATCATAGTTGGTCTGAAGATTCAAACAATGTTTCAGCTTCAGTGTTCTTTAGAAGCATTAGATTTAACTATACACCAGGGGTTTTCCACCAGGGGTACACGTACCCCTGGAGGTACTTCTAAGGGCCACAGGTGATACGCAGCACAAAATACACAAATAAAAATGAAAGCAAAAGCATATATATATATTTTTTAAAGGTATTCTATATTCTCTAAAACACTGTGTATAGTTATTATGTCTTTGTTTAGCAGCTCAAAGTGAGCCACATATGAAAAAAAAAACACAATCTATCACATCCACATTTCTCCACCTGTACGCATTCGCAATTTCGATTGATTGATGGAGTGCTCTGGGCTGCTCATGATCGTTGCTGTTTTCAACTTGTTGTATCAGTGAAGCACTATGTTTCTACATTTTTTATAAGTATAAATGCTCCAGTAAACATAAATAATAACCACAATACTCATACTTTGACAATTTTGGTTTGATTTATTACTGCAGCTGTATTTTAGTAACAGTAATAGCGGCTGGTTGAATATGTTTTCAATGTTTAAAATGAATACATTTCTTACTTGCAAAAGATAAAACAAATGAAGAAAACACAAGTGTCTACAAAAACTGAAAGCAACAGAAAGTGTTATGCATAGTACCTTTGGATTCTGTTGATTAGTTTTTATAGTTTAATTTGGAGGTTAATGTTTTTGATACAGTAAACATTTTAAACTGCACGCACAATTATGCTGAGGTGGGAAGTAAATGGCAACATGATGAACATTCGTAGTGCTTACTATTTTGTATTATTATTTTTTGTAGAAAAGGCAATCCGCCCAGAGTGCAGGACCCTATAGCTTAAAGATCGCTGTTTCAGATCCAGGCTATACCACTGCCAACTGTGGACGGGGGTTCCCAATTGGCCAAGGCTTGCCTGGGCGGGGTAGGGGTTAGGTCAGCTAGAGAGTCCTTGGCTCACCGTACACCAGCGACCCCTGTGCCTAGCCAGCCTGTACGCAGTTCAGAATTGGGTGCTGCTTGTAACTTCTGCATATAGCTGCACGGCGGGCTTGCAGAGTGGAAAAAAGCAGGCAGCTGATGGTAGTTGTTTCAGAGGACACGGGTGCTGGTCTTTGTCTCTAATGAGTTAGTGCAGGGGTTGCAGTGGTGAGTCAGGTTGAATAATAATTGGACATTCCAAATTGGGAGAAAATTAGAAAATTAATAAAAATAATTCTTAAAGTACTATTCATATGGTAATTTTTGTAAGTCTTATTTAATATGTAGCATCACACAGCCCACCCAGCTGAGGCTACCAAAACACTAAGTCTCCTTAAACAGACAATATACAAACATTACATTAAATATTATAAGATCGAAGAACTACTCGCTGAGGATACACTTTTATTTTGAAATAATAAAATTATATATTATATATCATATATATATATATATATATATATATATATATATATATATATATATATACACACACACACACACACACACACACACATACTGTGTGCAAAAGTATTAGACATGTTGTATTTTTCTACTCTGATGCATTATGAGCATCTGTCAGTTCTGCCAGTTCTGTTTTCAGTTCATCGCTTGTCCTCTTTCTATTCCTTAAGGATATTATCTTTAAATATTGCTCATTCTTGTTAGACAGCTTTTTGGGTCTTCCAGTCCCTGGTTTGTCAATTACAGATGATGTGTTTCTGTACCTGTTGATTATGCTTCGGATACCACACCTTGAAAATCAAGTTATTTCACTATGTTTTTCCTTCTTTATGCAAGTCAACGTTGTTATAATAATAGAAAACACTAGTGGAGGCTTTGAGTAAATTGTTGATGCTGATAATGCATCAGAGTAGAAAAATAAAACATGTCGAAGACTTTTACACAGCAGTATATATATATCTATATATCTATATATCTATCTATATATATCTATCTATCTATCTATCTATATATATATCTATATATATATATATATATAGATAGAATATATCTATATATATATATATATATATATATATATATATATATATATATATATATATATATATATATATATTTATATAATATCATTATGAATACTCATTGTACTCATACTCAGGCACATCTATATATTAGGTTACTTCCTGAGTTATTTCTTCACCACAGCTGTGTCTTCTGGGACAAGCCATGTCACTGTCTGCATGCCAGTCATTTGAGGATGGAGCTGGTTGGCTGAGGACATGAGAGGAGGTGTTGAATAGGTGGGGACAATTTTATTATCCAGGTGAAGTATCTACCTGAAAAAAAGAAATCATTTTTTGAACCCCCTGTAGTACCGATATCTCTAAATTTAAAAAAAAGCATGTTCAATGTATCAAAGTAATGTTTTCAATTATTCATTTGTCTACTACTTGATCATTTATGTAATTCTCAACATAGAATTGCTAACAAGGTCAAATAAAGGTCAAGAATATTTCCAATAAATTTATCTTACATACCTTGATTGAGGGTTTAGGTAAACAATTGTATCCAAAAAACTGATGAAAGAAATAATAAGCTCAGACTTCAATATTATACATATCTATGTTAGATGTATTGCTTGATACATATATATGATTATATATATATATATATCATATATATATATATTATAGATAATATTATATATATAATATATATATATATATATGCCTATATCGTTTTCAAAGTACAAATGTTGGTAAAATATACTGATGATGTACTAAATCACAAAACTTTCAATGGGATAAAAATGAACTTGTTTTTTAAAATGTCAAGAATCCTGCGAGTTAACTTTTAGGTAGTAATATTATAAGCCTCTGTTTTTCCTTCAGTTTTATTTCATTTGTCTACACACTTTGCATTATTCCACCTCAGTGCAGAGTTTCTGAAAACAAACAATACAATTCAATTTGCTCCCTTGACAATGATGCATGGTGCCGATGAAAAACATTTTTCGGTGTTGCATTAAAAAGCCATTCCATATCCATGTGACATGAATATTACGAACCCTAGTAGATATTGGTTTGATCCTCTAAAGCTAATCATTGGCATCTCCGTCCTGCAAAAGAAAAAACTATTTTTGGCAACTTAAAATTGTTAAACCTTTTTCTTTTTTTTTTTGGTATTTAAAACAATGTCGGTGGTCCAGTTGTTAACCGCAGGTTGCAGGTTCAATCCCAGCTCTGCCAATGACTCATTGTGTGTGACCCTGAGCAAGTCACTTAACCTCCTTGTGCTCCATAAGACCACGGTTCTATTGTAAGTGACTCTGCAGCAGCAGTTGTGAAGCATAGTTCACCACCTAGCCTCTGAAAATCACTTTAGATGAAAGCATATGCTAAATGACTCATTAATAATAATTATTTCCATGAAATGCCAATTATTATTATTATTATTATTATTATTATTATTATTATTATTATTATATTATTATTATTATTATTATTCGTCATCTTTGTAGTTCCCATGTCATCATTATATTATACCCTTATTATTTTAAATTCAAAATGACTATAGAAACAAAGGATGACCCAATGGAGAAATAAAACCACAGCATTAAACGCTTCCTGTCATTTTTTATTTTTATAATAATGCTGTTTACCTTTTACATTTTTTATTCTATGTACATTGGTGTTTTATGCATTTGTTTCCCCTCACGTTAACATAAACCTACACTTTAAACCTAAAGTTGAGAATCCACATACTGTATTAGTTACACATATTTAAACATTCTTTGCAAACAACATGGACTCACAATTCTCCAAGGATCTTCAAATTGTAGCAACCTCATCCCAGTCCACAAAGGGAGTCTCTATAAGCAAGGTCCATGACTGAGTTAATCCCACTTTCATTCACTAAGGCACATCAAAACTCAAATTAAAGTTCAATATCTTAGCTTTCGGAATATGTCTGTTGCTGTGATCAAAAGTGGTTTCAATTTTTTCAGTAGAAGTATCTGAACAAGTTAAGTAGCTGTCAGTAGCTTTTGGAATCATCACATCTAGGAATTGGAGGGGGTAATGTTTTGATTATCCGAAAAAATGAAAAAATTAGACGTACATATTTTTCATATTATCATCTTCGTAACATAATACAAATATAAAAATAATCACAATTATGTTGAAAAAGATATTGAAGGAATATTTACAACAAAGCAGGAGACTAGAAAAAGTAATGCACTGTTTTAAATCCCACAGCCTGTTCTGTTATGCATTAATAGCTTAGTTTTCAGAATATATGCCTGTAGCAGTTAACAGGGTTATGGTTTTTTTAATGAGTAGCCCAATCAGCACAAAACAAATTGTGGAATGAATTTGTGAAAGTTTAGATTAGTACACTATCATAATTCAATACAACTGTTGCTTTAAATTAAAGTACACTGACAAGTAAAAGCTTAGTTCAATATGATTCCCCCTGCTGTATTCCAAATTAATGCAGGTTCATCAGACGTTAATTATTTGTGGTGTTTCATGTTCTGAATAACAGTAATGGAAGACCCTACCTGAAGTAAAACCTTAACGTATTCCTTTAAAGCAAGGCCTGTGTAAAGCAAGTCTCCTGTGAGTCGTGGTCCTTCATTATTTAAAACCCTTGGTTTCTTTTACTCCAAAATGATAGTTGTGGTGTTAGGCACAATAATTACATCTGCATGTACAGTACAGATTGTCACTTTTGATTTCTCCTCAAAGACAGACTTCTTACTCAGCAAGGGGTCAAAAGTTTTCTGTTTTTGCAGCTTTATCATGCATCAATCCCTTGTGGATTCAGCAGCTGACAAACTGCTTTTAATGGATAGTAAATGTGCAGTGACACACTGAAGTGATATGAGAGTGAGTGATTGATTGCACTCCTCATGAGCATATTATTTCCAGTGATAACTCTGCCACCTCACTGGTTATTTAAATGTGGCCAATATCTTTTACAATTTCAAAGAAAAAAAATTGAGCTGTTTTTATTGTGATGTATGGTTTTCATTGTGAGCATTATATTGTGTTTGGTGTCTTTGCATCTCGGAATTCTATCCAATATTCTGAAACTATATTCATCTGATCTTTATAAATAGTGTCCTCTCACAAACTAACACTGCTTGTTAAGAACTTTTTGTAATTAGTATTATTATTTCCCATTATATAATATAAAATGTGAAAGTGATTTGATTCAGAGAATATATTGAGACTCATTTCATTTATGTATAGCACATTAAGATGGAACAGTATTCAATATTTGATACTATACTTTTTTGATAACATTATGGACTAAATTAAGCTTCCGTAAGGTGAATGACTGTCTTGTGTTTTCCCATTGTGTTTTTCTATTCCCTCAGCTATACAGTAGTGTATTGTTATCAACATTAAATAAAAAAAATTACTTAATGTTTTTAATGTTACTTAAAAATGTATTTGAGCTAAGACATAACTGCCCATGACAGGTGGTAACCCTGAAACATCATTGTATTTATAAATGTATTTATTGATGTATTTATTTTGATGCACCATGCTACACATGCAATAAATAAATAATGATATAAAAACCTCCCAGTTTATTTACTTATTAAACAAGGCTGTTGACCTGCTACAGTAGGTCAACAGATTAGTCAAAAATAAGGAATAGAATATTATACTATATTTGAAAATTGGGCATTTATGTTGAAAACTGTTGGGAATCATTTACTGTCTCAATAAATATAACAAACGTTTGTGTTAAAACATTTTATTTGCTAACAACAACCATTACAGAACAATCAAAGGACATTAAGGGGATAAATGCCTTGCAAATAAGTATTGTGTACATCTCAACTTGGAGACTTGGGTTGTAATATATTCTGGAATTTGTAGTAAAATATGCCAGCATGCATTGGGATGCAAGTTGAAAAAAACACGGAACTGTCACAAACTGTCTAACCCCATCTAGAGCACAATAACTGCTCCCAAAATCAATGTCTAAGTAGTCCTTATACAACTGAGAAATTGGACATATACAGTTGTAATCAAAAGTTTACATATCCCAATGGAAATTTATAATATCTCGAAATTTCTCAAAAAACAGAATTTTAGGGAAAATCTTAAGACGATTCCTGGTAGAAGAGGATCATTTCTTGAACTGCACAATATATTTTGTAGGCTGGTCATACAACATTGATCCCTGTGACATTAAAATATAAGACCATACGAGTAAACAAAATAAAACCGCAAGTGTCACTTTCAAATAAAACAGAACAATTAAAAAAATGTGCACTGCAGCCAGGAAAGGTTACATTTAAAGTTGCTGTGCCTCCTGTTACTATACACTTAAACTGGGTGGCAGACAGATACTTTATCACAGCACCAATTAGAAAGGACCTTGCAGATGATTTGGGTAAAATAGCTTATCATGCTTATTTATACATCTTCATAATTGTGTCTGAAGATGGGCCATGTTGTTGGGAAGTTTTGTTTGCTTCCATTTTAGTGCAAAGCTACAAACGCAACATTCATAGTTTAATTTGGTTATAAGGTTTTGACTGACATCTTTCATTTCAAACGGACAGTGTAGGCCTTTTCTTGTTTTGGAAAAAAAAATACATTATTTCCTGTTTCAAGTCAATCTTTAATTTAAAAAAAAAAAAAAAAAAAAGTCAAATGTTGCATTATATGTTTTGCGATTATTGGTTACTGGGATAATCTTACATCGCTTTTAAAAAAACATATTTGATCATGTTTTAAATCCATACATTATTATATAGTGACAGAAACAAATTGATAGTTAATAAAAACAATATTATTTAGAAGTGTTTTAAGTTACTGATAATATGCTATTTTTAATTGATAAGGAATATATCTGAGTTTTGTTTTATGCAGTAGAGTGTAGTAATGATTTTAATGACTGGATTTACATAAGTCAGATCAGTGCTGGAACAGGAGTACAAGTGATAAAACATAAAATGAATGAAATAAATGAATAAAAAATGAGCTTTTTCCTCACAATGTAGCCTCTGAGACATAGTCCTGCAGCTCTAGTCCCAGGTAGAATGCTTGTCTTACATTCCTTTCTCAGAGTGTGTCAGAGTGCTTTCTGGAAGCAATCTACCCATCCCTCAACCTCAAACGCAGCCCCAAGGCAAATTCAACACTCATTATGTTATTATTATTATTATTATAATTATTTAATAATTATTATTATTATTATTATTATTATTATTATTAATAATATTTCACATTATTACACCGAAGTGTAGGCTGATATATATATATATATATATTATATATATATATATATATATATATATATATATATATATATATATATATATATGCTGTTTATTTTTACAATTGAAACTTGGGAGAAATCAATTGGGGGGGGTCATTATTTATAATTGTCAACAATTTGATGGTTTTGGTATTGTACATTGTTAGAATGCAAAAATAAATGACAATATATACTTGTTCAATGTGTTTAATGTTATTTATTAATGTGTTTTCAGCAGCTGAACAATAGCCTCTTATTCAGCTGTCTCAAATGAATTGTATTTTTAAGTAAAATACAGAAACATGCCACAATTGTATAGCAATGATGAAGTAATTGAAATTATACATGTAAGTGTTTAGACAGAATAGTAACACAATTAAAACATTGTATATAATAAACACACTTGCATCTGTACACCAAAAATAAGTTAAGGGAATATTTACACACTAAATACAGCCCTGTTTCAAAAACAGCTGCTTCACATATATGTGTACATGGAGAATAATGCCACTACTCTATATTATTTTGCTTTATACAAAATAAATAAATACAAAATAAAGTGTTCTTTTGACATAGAGTAGTATCATTTCCACAGCATTGCTCTAATATGCTCATCATTGTACAACACTTTACAAATACACTGGTGCACACAGGGCGAAACCTAATTTTATGTGCAGGCCGTTTTTAAACAAACACCAAACAACCACACAAATATGTTAACTAAAGCATCTTAAAAAAAAGACTCAAATAACCATAATAAGGCGCGTACAGTCACAACATGCATACAGATGGTTAAAAAATACAGCTATTTGTTTTTCAAATAAAAAACTCAGGGTCACAAGATGAGTCAATGGCTGAGCTGGGGACCTGCTGGTTACAAGCCCATTTCTTTAAGCCCATTTCATCAAATTCTTACATTTCTATTGGAGGACTGCACACGTGAGATTTAAAAACATGATTACAGTTCGATAGGGAGGATAACACACTCGTGGAATTTAAAACAGAATTGCGAGTTACTGTTAATTATTGTTATTTTACAGCATGGATGGGGTTAATTTTCCATCCAGCTAAACCTGTGCAGAATGTTACCGTCTCCAGCTTGATGAATTTATTACTAATCTGGAGACGGTCACATGTATAAAAACCTGCAGCTGTGGATGAACAGAGTTAGCGTGTTAGAGACCGAATGAGAGACGTCAGTCTGCGGTAAAGAGTCACGCTTCTTGTTGAGATTTGTGTTCTGTCTTTGACCATCGTGTCGTTTTCTTTTGTTTCAGTGTTGGTCTTTTGCTCAGCCTTTTCATTTATAATAAATCAGCGCATCAGCGCTTTGCTAGCAGTACTGTGTCTGTATACTTCCTGGTCTGATGTCACCCGCAAGCCATCTTGCCACACGCTATTTACAATGCAATATGTTACAGTTCAGAAAAACAAATGTCACAAAGGGTCCCGTTGATTCACAGCGCAGCCTGCTACAGAATGTCTGATCTTTGTCATCAGCCTTATCATCTTACAATCAGAGCTGGCCATGCATAACATTTATTTTCAGCCCACTATTTTCATTATTAGAATTGATTGCATTCGCTGTGTTCAGGCTCATGCCGCTCAAATTGAGAGCCTTGTAATCATTGCATTATGAATGCTTAACAAGAGCAATCCCTACTGTACTGTATCGTGCAGCTTCAATATTGCTTCTTAACTCAACACCAGGCACAAAGTGGGTAAACACTTTTTGACATGTTTTCAGTATTATTACATTAGAACAAGCAGGCTTTGATTGAAACCTTAATATTCAAGCCATGCAAATCATCAATCACCAGGAGCGTATTAATTATTCAATAAAAGAGTATAATTCAAGAATCAATGTTGGGAGTGTAGAAAAGGATCTCAGGGCTCCCAGTAGATTGGAACAGTAGAAAATAAAAAAATGGAATAGAGAATTAACACAACTGTAAGCTGCTGCTCTAAGCAACACGCTTGCTGTCTCTTTGGCTGTCAGAAAAAAGATGCAGATGACTTTTTAATCTCCAGAAGTTTAAAGACAAGTTTGGAAGCTCTTGATTTCTTCACAGATGTGTAACTCATTAGCTGAGGCTTGTGCTTTTTTTTATTTTATTTTTTTATGAAAGTTATGATAATGGCTCTCATGCTTTTACGCTTTCGATCTAAAGTTAAATTGCGGACCTGTGATCCCTTGTAATTACCAGCTGTACTATGCATTTCCACAGGAATTCATTATTTACATCCAATTAAATAAACCCATCATTTTATTCAGCATAAAAATGAAAAAGGCTGTATACAGAAAAGGCTCAGCAGCATTCCGTAAGACTTTGTATACAGCTGGCAGCTCCCAACTCCGCACTGTTAGAAATTAAGGAGCACAATACTGTTCTCACAGACATCTAGTTCTTTCATAATGGACAAACAAACATTCTCACATAATACAAGGAGAACTTTAATGTTCCTATAAACTGCAGAGTATAATACTCTTATCATGGCACCGCTATTGATGAAATGAATGTCAATATTGTCTGATGTTAGTTTTTCAAAATTAATTTCACTACCGGTAAACAATAGAACAATGTTGCCATCAAAGTCTGCTATAAGAAACATTACACCTCTATAAAAGTATAGCTGGAGGGGAGCAAAAATGATATTAAAAAATAGTACATAAAAAAGCAATGTGGTTTAGTAAGAAATATATTAAGTTGGGGAAGTCAGTAAACAAAACTCATGCGTTTCTATTTGACAGCGGTTCTTCGTTTAAACATTATGAAACTTACAGGAATCAAAACACAAATGAAATCAAATGAACACTTTAAATAGAAATGTACAGTATTTTTATGTCCTCGGGGGCGGGCCATGATTGCGTCACAGGCTTTGCAAGTAGGTTTTATATATCTTATTCAAATTTCAGGTTATTAAGAGGTAAGCACCCATTAGGCAATGGTTGCATTTCTGTTTCAGGGAACCAGGGTTAGGATAGTAACCAAACATGTTTTATTATTCTGATGGGGGGATTAAAGACTAAAGACTAATCTCACTGCTCAGTGAAGAAGAAAAACTTCCCATTGGGAGGAAACCTTTGGTGGTCACATTGGTAGATGGCCTCCCCTCCGGGAATACTAGTAATACTCTGTTGGGCAAAAGAGATATCGTAGAGAGAAGAGCGGATGTAAGACTCAGTGCCCCATTTAGCATCATGTAATCAAAGAAACTATAAAATGATATCGCAAAAGTCTACCAGAAGCCATTATATTAGTACAGTATTTGAATGATTGAGTTAAAGTCTGCAGAGCTGTGTAGCGATACGAAAAAAGCAAGACCAAGAATAAGAATGAAGGTGAGCAGATATTATTGGCAGGACAGAACGGAGAGGAGCCTTAGCTTCTGCCCCCTGAACCACAAAACATACAACAATAAATGTACAGACTTCTTTTTCGGGAAACAGCACAAACAGTTTTTGGACTTCATTTGTGTTTCAAAGCCTCACAAGCAAGTATCTTTTTTATGCTTCAAACCATTGATAGCTACTTTCTGGATCCAACTCATTGGTGTGCTGCAAGGGGAACAAAAGAAAAGGAGGTCTGACATTGCATTCCAGTTTAACACATAGGAATACCGTATCATTTGAAAATAAAGAAAATGTGATGGGGTGTTGTATTGTTATGAACAAGGTTATTTTTCTGTGTAGACTTCTGGGACAACAGTCTCCTGAAATGCAATATTGGCTATGGCTGCTGTTCTGGGAGATGCACATTGTGTAAAGCTGCTCTATCCACGTTAAATAATACTTTAATCTGTCAACAATCCAGCATAAATTAAAATCTCCAGCATCCACTCTATTTCTTTTTATAATTACTTCCCTAGAGCATTCTCTTAGTGAATTTACCAGCAAACTATTAAAATAATACACATATATTACAGTTTTGCTGAGTGTTGTTAGTAAATTCTGAATCAGCACATGGAAAAAGTCTTTTTTAGATACAGGATCCTTTTTTTTTCAAAGAGTAACGCCACAAATGTTGCCGTTTATTTAGTGTGCAGTTATTTTTAAAATGCAATAGATTATATAAAACATTTTTTTCTGTAAGTTACTACTATTGTTTGTTGTGCATTTTAATTGTTTATTATTTTATTCCTGGGTTTCTAATATTAACATGACCTATAGGTTAATATTCCAACTGAGTGGCTAAGGAAAACTGTAAAACATTTGGCCATTGCAGTGTATTGTTTGCAGAATGATTGACTTTTTAGAGGAAGATTTCCAAGGGGATTTTGTTTGTAAACAATGTCAACTAATAGAACACCTGGAATCCAGGATAAGTTGCCTTGAGAAGCAATTGGCTGACATGTACTGCAATAAAGATTTAACATAATTGGCAGACTTAATAAACACGCCCTACAGAAAGATTGTGTGCACGCCCCTAGTAGGGAAGAGAGATTCCAACTAGACAGAGAGAGATAGATAAGTGCACACACAAGACAGAAAGGAAGTGCACGCCGCACAGGGGCGACTTCTCCAGAACTTGCTGTGTCCAATCAATACCAGCCCTTACTAGATATTGATCTGGACTCTGACAGTTCAGAGGAAATTTGATGGGAATGGGCGCCTAATCACCCAGGAACCCACTACCCCCAGAAAAAATTAGTCACTCTTAGAGGATGTTTCAGATGAAATTTGGAAAAGATTTCAGCCTCTTCGCCAACACGAGAACCGTGAGACACCTAACAACAAGATGCTCGTAGTGGGAGATTCTATTATTAGAAATGTCAACCTAACCTAACTGTATCAATCTGTGACTTAGTGGACCATTGTTTGGGTCTCAGTTACCCAAGCAGATTAAACAATCAGTATATCCTATAAAAATAGTAACTGTCCCCCTCATAGAAATGTTTTCTCTTTTACCCGGGGTGCATGTACTGAAAATGTAATTAAAACACAAGCAGGGAGTAAACTGAAGAGTATTACACAAAATCCTTTATTTCAGCAACCTGATCATCGTGAGGTAGCTGTTGATGAGGGTAATAATAACATTTAAATCCTTATTGCAAGTTGTAGGGACTGTTCTTAGATCTATCCACACTCAGGGGCTGATTTCCAATAATTTTATTAAAGTTTCTTTAAATACAGCTACTCCTGTATCTCAGTACTTTGCTTAATGTGCAGTCTCTATCTAACAAAGCTCTTTTAATTAGTGATCTCATCACTGGCTATAAACTTGGATTTTTATTTTTGACTGAGACCTGGCATAGTGTGGATGATAATACTTCTTTAATTGCAGCCTCACCCTCCAGCTATACTTTTATCCAGCAAATATGTGCTGGAGGGCGGGGGAGGTGGACTAGCTAGCATTTTCCTTGATATCTACAATTGTAAACAGAATAGTTTTGGGGAATTTTTATCCTTTGAATCTTTATCCTTCATACTTGATAGTCGACTCCCTGTAGTTATGGTAAATATCTATCATCTACCTAAACCAACCCAGTCTTTCTTACCAGCATTTTCAGAATTCATGTCTATAATTTCCACTAAATATGATAGGATTCTTATATTTGGAGATTATAATTTGCACATTGATATTATATCTGATTCGACAGCTATGGACTTTTTAAGTCTGTTAGATTCTTTTGAGTTTACTCGGCATGTAACAGGGCCTACACATAACCATGGTCATACTTTAGATTTAGTCATATCTCAAGGACTAGAAATTGTCATGTCCCCAACTATAGACCCTGCATTATCAGATCATTTCTTAATTTCATTTCAGGCTATATTGCCTCAATGTATAAAGACTGTAGTGAGTTCTGTTAAAAGGCGCATTATAAATCCTGCAGTTGTTCAAAAGTTTTCTGAAGTAGTTAGTCTATGTCCACCCATCTCAACAAGTTCTCTATCAACTGATGAGTTAGTTGACAGATACAACCATCAACTACAAACTGCTCTTGATACTGTGGCTCCAGTAAAAATGAAAACAGTCTCTGTAAAACGTAGGACACCGTGGATGAAAAATGATATACATCAAATAAAAAGAAATTGTGGCAAAGCAGAGCGGAAATGGAGAGATACAAAACTACAAATACATTGCGGTATTTTAAAGCACTCTCTATCAAAGTATAATGCAGCATTAATATCAGCAAGAAGTGCTTACTTCTCCAGTCTTATTGCAGAAAATAAGAACAATGCTAGAGTCCTTTTCTCAACTATTGATAGATTAGTAAACCCATCTCCTTCACCTGAATATTGCATTGTTGCCTCACCTATGTGTGAAGTGTGAAGACTTTTGTAATTAATTTGATGGAAAAATATTTCATATTAAGGATCAAATTCCACAAAATGATTTTGAGCTCTGTCTGCCACCAAAAACAATCGAAACATAATTACATTATTTTTCTCTGATTAACTTACAAGACTTAAATAAAATGGTTATGCACATTAAATCCTCTCTGTGTCTTTTAGATCCTATACCAACCAGTCTCTCGAAGGAGGTTTAGTAAGCTGTTCAATGATGTCCTTGTTGGCATCATTGCATTGGCTTCCTGTGCATTACAGAATTGATTTTAAAATTCTATTACTAGTTTTTAAAGCAATGAATGGACTGTCTCCACAATATCTAAATGATATGCTTATTCCTTATCAGCCTGAACACACTCTGAGATCTGCAAATTCTGGTCTTTTATGTATTCCGAGGGTGAATGGCAAAAGGATGGGAGAGGCTGCTTTCTGTTTTTATCCCCTTCTATCAGAGATTCACCTTCAATTGCAATCTTCAAATCTCGATTACAAACATGCCTTTTTAATACAGCTTTTCCATAACATTTTTATGGTTTATTCTGAATTTTATTATTCCTTCTGTTTTTAATAACTGCACTCTTTTCTTACTGTTTATTATTGTATTGTTGTATTTTTTTCTGTATGCAAAGCACTTTGAATTGTATTGTACATGAATTGCGCTATATAAATAAAGGTTTATTATTGTTATTATTAAGTTTGCCTTATTTGCTACAGTGAAGCAATATATCCTATTTGGAAATGATCTAATTCTGTTCAACAGAATAAGCAGGTATTGTAGTTCTTACTTAAAGTAAATGTGTGTGTGTGTGTGTGTGTGTGTATGTATATATATATATATATATATATATATATATATATATATATATATATATATATATATATATATATATATATATATATATAAGAAAAAGAAATAATCCACAACAGGGTGTGCAGTAAAACAGTTATTACCGCACATTTTGTGTGCGTTGTGAGGCATGAGGCAGAGTGCCTTCAACCATAATTGTCTTACTGCACACCCTGGAGTGGGCTATTTAGCTTAGAAAATGGCATTTTTTTCTTGAAAATAATTACACAAATTAACTTTAAGGAAAAAAGAAGAAATATATTATGTATCCTTCCACTGAGAAAAAAGTCCCTGAGACTGTTTCTTTGTGAAATACATATTTTTTACTTTTTTATTTGCCATAAACATTAAATTGAACTTTGCCATTTATAATAACATTTCGAGATTAAATAGCAATTGGAATTGAAAGCAGAGACGAACATGCTTACCTGTGCCAGTCGACAAAGAAATTGATTGAATTGTGTGCCATGGCTGCTCCCTGCTGAATCTGGAGCAATTAAAGTGGTAGCTGGTGTTCCTACCATGCGAACACGGGGAGAACATGCAAACCACATAGACAGACCCCTAGGCTGGAATTGAACCCAGGACCCTGGCGCTGTGGGGCAGCAGTGCTAACTATGATGCTTAAGAAATCACACAACAGTATCTTCAAGCGTGTCCTCGTCTGGACAGGAGTCAGTGACGTCATCCTGACCAGCCGCTTGCTTTATTTATTTATTTTTTTACTCTCCCCGCACTGAGCAGGTGACCTTTAACAAACAACAATGTAAAAGATTACCCTCATCCAATCAGAGTCCTGTACAGCCACATGGGGTTCACATGAACAGCACCTGGTGACCGCCATGTAGACTGCCTGATCCAGCGCCATATCTTAGCATCCTGCTGCACGGCCCAAGCAATTAAGTCCTGCAAGTTACCAGTCTGGCATAGTCCAAGTGCACATCTGAAACAGTTCCAGAGTGAAATATATATATATATATATATATATATATATATATATATATATATATATATATATATATATATATATATATATATATATATATTCAACATTACAACAAATATTATCACACATGTGAGTATGAGAAGGAACAGAAGAAGTTGGGTGTAGATGTATGAGCATGTCACAGAGATGGCCGAAGTGGGCGGCGTCGGAACCAGGAAGGAATGAAATACACAAACACAGGACGGATGAATTGAAACGATGGGGACGCTTGCTTGCGCCGGTTTATTGCAAAATAAAAGGTTTAAACAAACAGAAACCGGGACACGGCACTTTACGCCAAAATAAATAGACACACAAAATGGACAATACTAGACAAACACGGTGAGCAGATAGACAGAATAACAAGTATGGTGCTGGTCCCACCAGCACACAATAGCAATTGATAATACGCTCTGTTACTCCTCCTTTCTCTCCCGTTCTCTACTCACCGAACACCCAACCGCGATTATGTGAAAACGTGCATCTATATATACTGTTGTGCTGGGATTCAATTACTAATTAATTATTCACTTGAATCCCAGCACGTGAATTAATTATGTGCAACCTCGTGCTCACATATTAACTACTTTAAATGTACGTGAAGTGATGTAAAATCCCATGCCTAAATACAAATATACATTTTAAACACTCGTGTTTACAGACCCGTTTATATCCCGTGTACCAATGACTATACACCAACATTTAACAAACCACACGCAACATAACAGATAATATACACAGGGGTGGGCACTTTGTCACAGAGCATCATAATGACAATTTAGGAAAGGCAGCAGTGTCAAGTAGCTTGTTTGGAAAATGTATATTGTGTCAATCCTATGCATTATGCATGAGGTATATTTACATGCTATAAATTCTTTACAGTCTTTTCCAGGTGGTAAATAAACCCAGCATGATTGACAAAGCCTAGGAATTTGTCTTACTCAGCAGCATAAACTTCCAGCACTTGACCGCAGGGGAAGTTCTCTGATGTGCAGTATAACCCTGCCTGTCAATTCTCATGTTGTCAATCTATTACCAAAGCTGCTTTTAATATATTTTTATGATGCAAACCGTATAGAGAGTTAATGTTGTAAAAAATAATCTTTGTTTGGGACTACTGACGTGAGCACTATACATGTATATTGTGATAAAAGTAAGGTAACAAGTGGTTTAAAAATGTGTTGCATTGAAACAAGCATCAGATACCCTGTTGTCAAGGCTAATAATATTTCACATAAAATGAAACAAAATGATGGCATACGTAGAAGTTACAGCTCTCATATACATGTTACATATGTGAATATTAGGATGCTGCTGTTCAGAGTCTTTTTTCATGAGAGTATTAGACACTTTTTGGCAAGCTTGGTAGTCATGCACTGGAAAAATAATTTTCCCTAATCCAGAATTTCACTTGGCAAGACTATAGTGAATCTCATGTCTGAAAGGATGACATGGCAAATGCAATGAAGCTTGTTTAATAGGGATATTAAGTAAACTGCTGGTAAAAATCCCCATTTATCATCTTCAGTCCTAATTGGTTTCCGTTTCCTGTCTGCATGAGGTATTTTCAATTGGATTTGTTTTTTTTTTCTGGAGTCCAACCATTGCAGATGCTATAATCAACCACACTGACTCAAGCTCATATGGACAGAGGATAAACTTGAAGCAAAAATATGCAGTTCATTCAATGCACAATTAATGTTCATTAAAACCTTGAGGATGAAATATAGCCAGGTTACTTAATACACCATTCCTCTGCTTGATTATAGAGAATCTTCCAAAGCCCCTGCTTGGTCTAAGCATTTTTTAAATATTTTATTCAGATTAGGCAAGCCTAGGATAACACTAAGTAACACAATTTTTGTTTCTGGGTAGTAAGGAGGTAGTTAGAAGTGAGTAGTTTTTCGAGATTTACGATTATACTGTAAATACAATATAATCGTAAATCTCGAAAAACTACTCACTTCTAAATCTTTTGTAGTCATTTTTGTATTACTTTAGTATAAATACATGTTAATTTGGATTCATATGTTGTTTTTTTCTGACTTTATGTGAATGAAAAGATACACATTTGCCCGTTTTCCCATTGGAAATAGTGATATTTCAAAATATCACTGTCCTGGTCACAAAAGCAAAGTTTGTGGGGAATAATAGCCATTTTCTATACTTTTGAGGCATAAGCAATTAGGAAATAACACTTACTACCCAGGAACAAAAAAAAAAAAAAAATGTTACACAGTGTAACCAATGGAATGGCGTAAATTTGCTTTGACATTTTTTTTGCCCACAAAACTACCTGTACTTATAGATTTGGTCATCAAAATCAAGATTAAAAAAATCCCAAACTAAATTACGATGGTAAATTATTTAGGAAAATATTAGCTAATAATAATTCATTCAAAAGCACACCACATACTCATGGAATTGTAAAATGACAGGAAAACACAAGAAAATAGCTATTTTCTATTTTGTTTGTTGTATTTAATATGTTTCCTACTTATTGTAAAGGCTGTCTATTCTAGTTATTTCAGAGGGTCTTCATGTTCTTCCAAGTCTCAGAAAGTAAAATAGAACTTCTGTACGTTCATGATGTAGTCTGAAAGCCAGTATATTTATGTTGAGCAGCATTGAGCCACATTGAGCAATAGTATAATAGAAAGTTGTTGGCAACAAGCAACGTCTTGCAGAAAATAGAAGTGTGCTTTGTTTCTGTCAAGTTACGCAAACCTTTTTGTTGAACATTAAAGTTGGACTGGCCACCCGACCAATAGGAGGCCTTCAAGTGTCACATGACAGATGACGATGATGAACTGAGAACTGAAATGGTTACTTAATAAAATATTAAATTGTGTGTTGATATTAAACCTGTGTTTGAGTAGGTATAGATAATATAGATTAGATAATATAGATTGCCAGCACAGAATGCAAGGGCTCTATGGTTCTAGCATGACCAGACAAAAGACAGCCATCCTCTTTAAAACAGTATTTACCACAATTATTTTCAAGTGTTAATATACTTGCCTGTGAAAGATATACAGTATCAATAGTTAAAATCAAATTTATTAAATTAGACAGTTGTACCACATTTTGGTCTTTGTATTTTAAACTGATATTGTTATGGCCACACTGTAATAAGGTTTAATGCATTTTAAAGACAGGGATTTTAAAAGGATACAGCATTAGTCCATTTAGTGTCCTCGATACAGTTCAAGTGTTAAACTGACACACATGTTATCATACAGATAAATCTTTCACAAACATTATACTCACAAGAATAAAGGACCTACAGTACATTGATGAAAAAGATGTGTACAGCATAAAGCTAAAGTTTAATTACCAGCAACATATATACAAAAACACAGTATATGCCCATAATTTGATTTTATATTGATTCTCTGAAATAGTCATTAGGATATCTACATACATAGAACCAAAGATGTGTTTACAAAACTGCAATGTGAAACCAACTGCATTACCATAGTGCAGTAGCTTTCAGAAGAGAAAAAAAGAGACTCCACACCCACTCGTTTGAGCCATATGTGAAAAGGCCCAAAGTTAATTTAAGAACTTAGTAGCACCTGGTTGTTAGTTCTGCAACATCATTTTTATTTGTTTGAATGAGATACTACAATTGTGTCGTTTTAGCTTGTGTTTAGGATTATTGCAGATCTATTTAACTTTCAATCATATATTTGTTATTATTTAAGTGGGGACCAAATCATTGCTAGGAACCTACAGTGCTGATTTTACTGAATAGTGATGCCTTCTTCCTTCTCATTTACTGGAGTTTTAAATGATATCCAATTCAGTTGGCCCTGGCATGAGACATCTGGAGGCCTTTCACAGACGTGCCCTGAGCAAACCATAGGTTTTCACAAGAAACAAAAGGCATCTAAAAGCCAAGGCTGATGAGAGAAGGCTTCTGTTGAGGGATAAACATCAAGCAAAGCAATGTCCATCTGCTTCCTGGATTCAGAAATCCCTTTCTTTATTCTCCCCTGTGATACAATTTATTCTCTTTTGACTGCCTGTGCCACTTTTTTTAACAGTGAGTTACTAATAATTTTATTGGTATCAATTTAATGGCAATCTTTCTTGTGTTTAATTCTGGCATTTGTTATTTTCTATTTTTTTTTATTTTCAGTTTTAATATTTGGACACAGCTGTCAGTCATTCTGCTTGTTATAATTTTTTATTTTTTTTTAAATACGTAAATACCCATTAAAACGTATTCAAGTATTAATCAAAACCAAAGTACCGTAATTCTATGGCTATAACATGTATGTTGTATATTGCACCCATGCATTGTGCGCATGACTGAGCAGTTTAATTTAGCATCCCTTGTAGAGGTGTGTTCTTGTACTCATGCTCAGAATTGGTTTTAAGAAGTATTTAAGTCCTTGGTATAACAGTAAAAATGTCAGTGCACCGGATGAGAAGAAAATCTTCCAATCATCTTTTAGAACACTCAGTGTGAACGTTAATTTCATTGATTGGTACTGAATGGTAAAGGTGAGTGAAGGACAGGTTTTTTTGTTGTGAAATCAACATGTTAATAAATTGATTTTTGAATACCTGCTGATAAATAATTCTTAAAAGTAATTACGAGGAACATCACACCACTAATCTATTGCATAATGTGCACACCTTGTATAATAGACACCCACTGTATAACACCTACAGAGAGGTAAAAGGAAACAATAGCCTTACTTGAAACTATGTTTATGTATGCTGCATAATCAGTGTATCAATTAAGCATAAACTGTATAATTGTTATAACCATTGTATTTTTCTCTCAAACATAAATAAAGGCTTGACTAACATCAGTTTTTGCTGACATCTGCAAGAAAATGGGTTTGTATTTAAACTCCACTCAAACAAGGTAATGCCTCAAAAATGTGTAAAAGGGTGCACATAACATTCTTAATTACAGTAAGCCCAGCAGAAATGCTTTTTTAATCTTAATCAGTTGCTTTATCAGTTTCTTAAAGTTATATTATTTCTGGTCCCACTTTTATTGTGCCTAGAATATAATGGCTATTCACAAACGGCAAGCCCAATCTACATTTTCAGTTTCATGCTCTGAATCTATATTATGGTCCTTAAGTATTGCTTTGGAACCCAGGTAATTTGGAAAAGTGAAAGTTCTGTATTGCCATAGGGGCATGACAAGACCAAGACAAACATAAGACTTCTGAATTCATCACTGAACCTCAAGCGGACGGGATCTCTGTGATGGGGTCATATTTAAACTTTGACTTAACATATAGAAGACAAAATTTGTTGTATGTTTTGCACAAGAAAAACAAATGCATACTCGTACCTTATAGGGGATTTACCTTGCCTTACACCAAATTAGAGATGCCTGAACTTTAAACTTTACAAACTGTTATTGTGAGTCTCGACTAGTGTATATAAATTATCAGTTAAATAATGACTTCATTCATTTAAGTCCATTGCAGAGAATACTGCATTCTAATGTTTGGCTAAACAACCTGACAGCACTACCTGACATGGGCATTAAATCATTGCCCCAAGGAATCCTCCATCCTCTATCCATTCCTGATGGAAAGACTGTCATCTCTTCCAGCACATTACCTATCAGTTTTGACAAGATTGGATCAAAATTAGTCATTGTATTTGGAGACATCCAGGAATAATAATGAGCACCAAAATATATGTCTGTGTCATTGACAAGGCAACATGTTGTACTGACTCGCACATAATTTCTGGGTTTATTATCTGTAATTGTATGCAGAGTTTGTATTATATAGAGGGGGAGTGGGGGGTGAGGGGGGTGAAACTTTGGGGAAGGCATGTTTAACTCAATAGTAGCAGAACAGAAAAAGGGAAAATGGAGGCTAAAACTACAAAACGGTGTGTTCTGTTGCCCCAGACACAAAGACATTTCTATGTATAATGTGATAGGTTGAGCTGGCTATCTTTGAGGTAAAATAGAGTTAGTCAAGGCAGCATTTGGTTTATTTCAGATTCTAGAAACAGTACCCTTACCGCCAATCCAAAACATTTAAAATGGAGAAATAAAAGGAATTGGAAAAGAAACCACAACTGGTCTAAATTGTCCTAAAGTTAGGTCATTTACCTTGAGGTATAGTTAAGCTTATTGATAGGCTTTGTGTTATTTGTGTTATGTATTGTCTTATTGATTTATCACTTTTACTACTCTTGATTTGCTAAATACTATTTTTGTGTCTTCATGGTTGAATGATCTTTAATTTGTAAGATTATAATTAGACAGTACATTATTTTATCATAAATATAGCTATAGGGTAATTCTGTGTCAAATCAACCAAAATCCTGGAAAATCCCAAAATTTTGATGTTGCTCATATTTTGTGTAGTGGAAGATACAGGTCAAGTAGGAAATCATCCAAATATTTAAGCTCAATGATGAAGATTTGCTGAGATACACCCCCTTTTGTGTGTGTGTGTGTGTGTGTGTGTGTGTGTGTGTATTGGGGTGGGTAGTCACTCTTGAAACGCCTCTCATTTTGGAGTGGTTTTGAGGATCTAAAAATGATATTTAGAATGGCAGTAGCCCTATGAATGCTTCTGTACAGATAAGCAGGTAGGTCTTCTGTAGAATTCATCCAAAATAAGTACCAAACAAAACAATGCATGTTGTTCATGTTTGTACATTTATTAAACTGTGAAGGAGACAGATTAGCAAGTCACTTTCTTTACCACATGTCCTTCAAATCCTCATTTATAAGCCCACCAAAGGTCACTTTGTTAACTCCTGTCCCACAAGGGGTTTCAGCCATCAAAGAGGGTGCCATTTTCAATACTTTCACCCTGAAGCCTTTTCGTGGGGTCATTAAATCAGACAGTATAGTAGGTAGACAGTAGCAGAGCTGCATACAGAAAGTCACTTGAATTATGAGCACACCTAAGCAATTTGAAAATGATATCTCTTCTTCCTTAGAAGGAACATGCACTTAAAAATCATTCTGACAATTGGATAATTTTTCAAAGCAACACAAATACTAAAGTGCTGGTACTTATTTTGCATGAATTCTACAGAAGACCTACCTGGCTATCTGTACTTGGCTAGTGAAATTCTAAATATATTTTTCAGATCCTCAAAATCACTCAGAAATGGGACACATTTCAAGTTTGACTACCTCCCCCCTACAAAAGAGAATGTATCTCATCAGCTCTTCATCACTGAGCTTAAATATTTGGCCTGGTTTCATACCTGACCTGTATCTTCCATGTTGTTATATTTCTATAGATTTGTATAGTAGATACAGTATACCGGTAGTCCACACGAGTTCAGCAAATTCCACCTGTGATTTTTTTTTTTTACTTTCATTCTATATGTATTGCAGCAAGCTGATATTAAGCCCCATATTTGTCTTTTTGAACAAATTAGTGGATTTTACTTCAACTCTATACATAACATAAGTTGCATATTATGTTACTGCTAAGGGACTGAAAAGTGAAAAGCTTAAAGTAATCAGCTACCTGATTGTGGTGTTGTTTCTTCTTCAATTTGGTCAAATAATCTTGCGAGTCTACTTTCAGCAGATCTCAGTTGTTAATAAGAATTGTTTGTCCAAAACAAATAAATAAAGGCCATACCAATGTAAATAAAAAACAACCCTTGTCAATTTGTGTGGCTTTTTAGTATAAGAAGGCGATTTACCCACCCATTTTAGTCATATCATGTTTTGGCCTGTAGTGTCACATTCTCAAGTCAATGGAAAGAAAATCTGGAGTTTATGCATGAAAACTGCATGTAAACCATGTTATTAAATAAATCAGGGAAAAAGAGTAAGATAAAAGGACATAAATGATCTGAGGTATACACATCTTACACTATACAAGTTCAAAGCAATACCACACAATGCTATTACAATATAATAACTTTCAATCCATTGTTCTAACATATGTGTATTTTTATATGTGATCCAGTTAAAAGCCACAGTCATAAGGTATGACACAGTTAATATCCTTACCCTTTTCAAGTCCATCTCTTTTAGATTAAATGTGAGGATGTATGATCTAGGGGCACATACTAGGATAAGTGTTTTGCAGAATGGAAGCAGGTTCATAAGATTATGCAGTACAACACCATTTTGATTCCCAAAGGGCTATGAAGTGAGAACCAAAAGACACTGCATAATTCATGGCTAAAACAACATCTGGTTGATAACTTCTAAGTTATAACAAGCTTGGCCCAACACATGTTATACGCTAGACCTGCATCAGTGATAGCTAAGAACAGAGAGGGCTTCACAAGTATGAATACAATGTCTTCACAGCTCTTTTGATGTAAGAATATAACTACTTCAACTCATATAAATACATCATGTTTTTTTTTTTTTTTTCAACTGTTAAATGCAATAAAATTTAAATCTAGTGCCTGTGCTATTGTTTTCCACTATGACTAAATTAATTCATTGACAAAATCCAGTCAGTTCCTTAACTGTATAATTCCTCTCACTTACAATGATCAAAAGAACAGAGGTGCACAGAACCATTATGCCAATGACACTTTCAATAAGAGTCCAGAGAACACATGGAAATGACATGACAGCCACTAAGAATGTAATGTGTGACATAAAAAGCCAACTGAAGGGCATGTGCCAGACCAAAAATCACAAAGAAAAGTGAAATCTTCATAATGTTCCACGTAGAACCATAGGCAAAACTAAGTCAAATGTTTTTCAATTCATAACATAAATTATCTTATCCAAAGCATTTACTTTATCTTATATAAATCCATGTTCACTAGCAAATGTATTGTATGGTAACAACACACAAAGAAAATGATTAAATGGAAATAGGCTTCTGAAAAAGCTTTTCAATTGCTGCAGTTCTTACCAAATGATCTTCAATACAGTGACAATGATAACACAAGAGGAGCTACCGTAGTATGAGTTACTGGTTCAACAATGTTAACACTTTCATTTTTTGAAATGCCACAACAATGTGAACACAGACATATTACATAAAGCGCAACCTCAAAAAACAGTAAAAAATTAAATTCATATTTGAAAATAAATTGGTGTATATACAGATATATCATGTACATGCAAAACTGTACAATTGAAATGGTGTATTGTTAGTATCAAAATAATTTAAAATAAATGGGTTTCTATTGCGTGCATAACAAAGTGCATATACGCAACCGAAGCTATGCATTTATACACAGGCATTCTATAATCAAAATGACATGAAGGGCTTCAGCTTCAGTACAATGTTGTATCTGATAAAGCATATACATGTCAATCAATAGGCAAAACGCACTCAATGCGCTCTCAATGTTGCGTTTTGCATATGCCGTGGGCCCTGGAACTTCCCGCAAAGTATTATGTTCACCCCGTCTACCTGCAGCTTTAACACCAGGATTTATAGTGTTCCAAACAGTGCCATCATTACCAGCCTCGAATGCTAGGTGGCGCTGGTGCTGGAGAAGCGGCTGCCTCAGGTGAAAGAAGTAGCGTCTGGATCAGGTGGAGTGGCTGGCATCCTTGCAGAGGCTGCCACAGGATTGCTTCTTCCCCCATGAGATCTCCTGTACCCTCTTCGCACACTCAGTCCTGGCACTTCGCTGGCATCATCCTCACTGTCACTGCTGCTGGAAGATTCGTCTTTGCAAATCCAATCTTCTTCAGAGCCAGAGACGTCAAAACTGTGCTGCTTTTGTTAAATAAAATAAGGTAACAAAATAAAGACTTTCAAACTACAAACAAGCACATGGGCCAAAGCAAAACAAACATAAACAAGTACCTATGTGTATTACAATAAAGATAGCAATCGTCTTCCTTTTCCATTCTGTCTGTCTGTCTCTTCAAACATACTCCTACTAACCCTTGACTGTGTTATGTATTGTTAACTAAGTAAAGGATACATTACATACTAATGGCAAAGGACCAATGGGGTGGATATTATTGCTTAAATTGTTTTTTAGCCTGCTAGTAAACCAGTATACCAAAAGAGTCTAAATGTAAAAATGAACAAAATGACATGGTACTATACATTATACTGTGTAATGAACCAGAATATTTTATAGAGTTTAATAAATACATTGCAGTGTGTGAGGTGCACTTATTGCAATCACACAGCTCAACATGATCTCTAAAAATGGTATTTAATGTCACTCACTGTTGCATGATCAAGGATTTATAGTCTACATCTTTGATCTGTGAAAATATTTTCTGAAGGGATAAGCCCTTTCCAGTGTGTCTTCTGATCTTTTTCTAGATAATGATGCAAAACGAGTGTGTTTACAGACTAAAAGCTGGTTGTCGTGGCTGTACTGTGTTTCTGTGGGTTGTGATAACCTGGCACCGTGATCAGATACAGGGACTCAGTCATGGGTGCCTCATCAGCCTGCGCCAAACGGGTCACACCAGAGGAAGTGGCGGCAGCAGTGCGGGTAGTTGTAAAGCACAGCTGCCACAGTTTGTAGTGTGTACAGATACAGTTGTACATGAGCCAGCCAAGTCTCTGGAGTAACCCATCTGGCTGTGCTGAGCAAAATGGTTTATGCACTTACCTGTGTGCTTTATAGCAATCCAAAAAAAACAATCTATTGTTGTCAGGGCTAAAATTCCAGGTATCTTCAATAATTAACATTGTATTGTGGTTCACACTCTTACACAGTTCTTGAATTGGAAAGGAAAGCCTTACCAAGCAAATGTACGGTAGATACATTTACAAAGATTGTAACATGGCAGTGGTATCAAGATCCGAACCACTGGGGCCTGCAGCCGGGCCTACATTGTGCACTGTGCGTACATTTGGTTAGCAAAATTTCATCTTCATAAGCGTGGACTCTTGTGTGATCGGTTGAAACGAAACAGATATTTTAGGCTTATAGGATGGAACTGTTTATTTAGTGGTAGTAATGAGCAAACGGAAGCAGATACATTGGTTGTAGCTTCAGAAAGAGCAAAGATATCTTCTGATGATCCAGAAAAAAAAAATCAGTAAAAACACAGAACAGTCAGTTTCTGGCAAATACGTTGTTAGGACAGTACTACTGCATGATCTGAATTCTGCTGTTCGCTCACGATTGAGCACAGTAAGGGCACATTTAAAGTTTCATTTGTATTTTCATTTTGTCAATTAATAATTCGTTTTCCTAATCATTAACACATAATTGCCAAGTTGTGTTATTATTATTATTATTATTATTATTATTATTATTATTATTATTAGTAGTAGTAGTAGTAGTAGTAGTAGATGTTTATAGTCCTACAGATTATATTAGAACTGCCGGAGTTTACATTCTTATGTACAGCTGTAAGATTATATGGTTTATTATATACAGGTTACATGGGCATCTTAACTGACTCACAAACTGGCAGTTTAATGAAAATGACTACCAGATTTCAAAAATGTTACTGATGAAAACAGACATGTTCGTAGAAAACAGGAAAATTCAAATACCAGAACAGCAACTTGACAACATTACAGTATACTGGGAAGCAAAGACAAGTATTTAACATGACACAGATATTAAATAAAGTTTAGTGGCAAAACAAAAGCATTAAAACAACATGTGAAGTGTGCTAGTGTGGAAGTCATATGTGCTACTTTTTCAAGCTATTGTAAACAGCTACAACTAATTATACCAAATAAAGTACACCAAGGTGTGCAATAAAAAGCATGCAATTGCATCTCAGGCTTCTGCTGACATGGATCCTCCACCTTCTGTCTCGTCATTTATGTTACCACGAGAGTTTATTCCTTATATTATTATTATTATTATTGTTATTGATGTTTTATTTTTTAACTGCCTGTTTTGTCAAGTGTGATATAAACAAAGAGGGTTAGTTGCAATGATTGTGAGAGTAAAATTAGCAGAAATGGAACTAGCATAAAAGATCTGTGAGCTAGTTTTTCCCCTAGTCTAAGCCTGTATTTCAAATTGGTTTATTTGTAGCTTTTGTGGACTATTTGGCTGTCACTGTAGTTGCTGTTCTGTCTTGATGGCAGCACGCTGTGTTTATTCATTTTTAAAAAGGGCAACAGTGATGCAATTTGATTGCGGTTTTCTAACATAGTGTAGGTGCTGTGAAACTCAGGAAAAACACAAATGCAGCACTCTGATTGGCTGAAACACTTTACTGCATGGTGATGTTGTTATCGGCATGGGAAGGGATGTTGGTGTGGTTCAGTTGTCCGTACCATGTGCAAGATTTCTAGGGGCGCTCCTGATCCTAACTCTATTGAAATAGAGTCACAGAATGTTTTTGTTGGCATTAGTGCCATTTCTATCTTAATATCAGTGCTCTAACCCATAAAGGTCAGTCTGTATGCTTGAATTAGTGCGCATGGTGAACGCATTTCCCTGTGTCACTTAAATAATCTGTGCAATCCACAAAGGTGTAGGACACTTGTTAGCACCTTCTCAATGGAGTGATATTAAAACCAGAATAAGTCATCTTTTCAAAAATGAGGTATTACCCTCATTCTTATATACAGAAGTAGCAGGAGGATGTCTACTGTTCTTTGGTTACAGAGGAGGAATCAGAGGCCTGTGGTGTAGCCCCCCGGGGAAGGCTGGTCTGCGTCCCCAAAATAGTTTCCAGACACAGGAAACAGCAGTTCAGCTCTCTCAAGCACTTTTTTTATTTACAAACCATCAAACCAAAAACAGGAACAAACAAAAGGCTTAAACGAAATAAATCATTTAAACAAAAACTCTTTGAAACATTAGAAATTAAACCCAAGTTGCAGTTATTTGTGTTTTCTTCCATTCACTCTCTCTGTTCAGGATTAGCAAATGGCCTTCACTGAACCACACCACTCCAAAGAAACATTTCCTTTTGCTTTTTATGGCACATGGCCATGGGTTGATTGATAATTAACCAATTAATCACCCCCTGACCACATTTTACACGTTTCCATTAAACAAGTAAACATTTCACTTTAATAAACTAATTAAACATTTAATCAATTAAACAGCCCATTTAAACCATATTGCTGTGCAAATGTGACAATCTTGGTTGTTCCTCTGCACCTGAGCCAAGATGGCTGCCAGACACAAACACATTTTCTTTGTGTGCAAGGCCCATGCCCTGTCATTGCCTCATATCAGACAGAATAAACGGTTGACAGTTTTCCAGATTACATGTTTGTTAAAAGCTTTCGCCTCATAGGGCAGACAATTAAGGGGCTTAAATCCAAATTGGAATCTACTGCCAGGTGGATACAATATCTGCTAAGGCAAAGGTTTTATCAGCAACGTTTACAGCATCTTTTAAAATGTGCTATTTTTTATTAGAATTATTAAGTCTTACACCAAAATACTAAACATTCCTATGGAAGAATATCCTGTAGGAATCAAACAGGTTTATATGTGACACAAGCCAATACGATTGAAATGCTTGGTCCAGGTATCAGATCTTCCTGTCACATAAATTACCTGTTTATGTTGCAGTGAGAGATTGATTTGGTTTTGTTTGACTCAATGACCAAACAATTTATGGATATGTGGATCTGTGATAAGCTACAGGCTACAAATATGATGAAATCTTGACTACATTAAGACACCCAGTGCAGATTGATTTAATTTCTATGTAGGCACCAAAACAAAACAAAAGATACAGTACACACCGTTAGTGACTGTCTGAGGACTGAATGTATTCCATGTTCATAGCTGATTGAACTTTTATTTCCAGAGGGTTCAATAAGTACTCAGAGGTGGTCCACCACCCAAGCAGGTTAATTTATTTTTTTGCCAATGCTATTTTTTTCTTTTTTTGTTTACTCGCAGTTTTTTTTTTCTTTTTTTTGACAACAGCATTTACTCTCCGCAATAATGATTTCCAAATTATGTCTCTCCTTGACTGGCAGGATTTTGTTCCTTGACTCCAAAATATAATTTTATAGTTATTAAAAATCTAGTCAACGAAAAGCAATTCAACTGTAGCAGCATGTATGTTTTAATGAGAGTGCTTGAAAGCCAGACCAAGACAAAACTGCTCAGACTTGTCTTGAAAACTATACCACACAAATACTCTAGTCTATATATTAAAAATAATTATTATATGAGGGGTGATTTTGTGCCCCGTCTAGGCAGTTTTGTTTTGTTATGGAAGCATTTGAATATATTAAAAAAAATATGACAATGTCTATAACAACCATTCTTTTTACTATGTAGACTGTAGAGATGAAGTAGTCATGTGGTATAAAGGGGTTAAAGAAAAGGACTAGATACCAGGAGGTCCCCGATTCAAATCCCAGCTCAGCCACTGACTCACTGTGTGTGACCCTGAGCAGTCACTTAACCTCCTTGTGCTCCGTCCTTTGGAAGAGACATAAAATCGAGGTCTTATTGTAAGTGACTCTGCAGCAGCAGTTGTTGATGCAGTCGGTGTAAGTCACTTTGGATAAAAGTGTCTGCTAAACGACTAATAATATTATACTAGAATGGCAAAAAAAATAATTGTAGTGTGAAATTGTAACCACTTAACTAAACCATGGATTGTTTGAATGCTGACATCACAAAGGGAAGGCAGCAGCAGGGCTGGTAGGTGACATAATCACATACAAAGACATAAGCCCAATGTACGCTCCTTGCAAAGGAGCTGGCTGTTTTGTACAGTGGTATCAGCACTGTGCTTTAGTGCGAGAGGTCCCGCTTTCGCGTCCGCCCTCCGCCTGTGTGTAGATTGCCTCACCCTGTGTGATGCACCTGCCTGTAGGAACTGAGATCGCTACATTATGTTTTTAGTAACTCAGGTAACATGAATGTTAAAATGTGCCCCCTAGTTGAGCCATTTTAGTTAAACAAGGGCTTTTTTAACAAAGCTACTGTATATTATCCCGGTGTGCCCATAGCCAGCTGTACTGGAGGTATTACATGTTCATTTATTTGAAGGAGAAAACAATATTAAGAGTCCCACTATCATGGCAAAAAGGGTGGTATTAACGCATATTAATTATTCATGAGATCTGATCAAACACCACAGAAAAGACATGCATTACAGTGGAAGCAAGGAGTGCAGTTTGGAGGACTGATATAATACACTTCATCTTAATTCCAGTTTTACCACTGGTACATGAATGAGGCCCTACTGGGGGTATCAGTAAGTTAGTTCAAGAGGTTGTATACTGAATAATTGATACAGTAGGTAACTTTCAAGATATCCTTTAATGACTGTTCAGCTTGCCATAATCCTTTGATTTCTAGATGACAGGCAGCTGCTACCCAGCTCATCTAGATTTTTGGGTCATTACTTTATCATCAATGTGTCTTAAACTGGTTTAATGATCATTCAGTGATCTTAGCAGTCCCCCTTTATCTCCATTCATGAGAATGATTCTCAGCCCATGGGTGGCTATGCTTTGGCACAGCAGGAATGCTTACCATAGTTCTGGCAGCACTTCCCTATGCATTACTCAGCTATGGAATACAATTGTGTTAAAAAAGACTTGTACATCCATTACCATTGACAAATATGAAAACATTATACAATTTTTTTTTTGCATGTGCATTCATCTTTTAGGAGATGAGGAACTAATATTTACAAAAATATACAGTATTACAATATGTTAATCTCCAGCTTTGTGTAACAATGAGCAGTCAGAGTATATTAAGGCATTTTATGCTACACATTTTGGTTGTCCTGCTGTCAGGAGTTCCAGGTATTAGATATTATTTTTTATGTAAAGTGAAAAGGAAATATCTGGTGCATATCAGTTGAGGCTATCAGGATTTCAAAGAGCTGTACGGCTTTAAGGGAGATTATCAGGGCTAAGAGCACCTCTTTTTCTGTGTACAGCTTTAGTAGATTACACATTACTGTTTTGCTGTTGATCTTTTCATTTACTTTATTTTCACATTGAATAAGGTAAAACCTGTTTATTTTGCCATACACCATCAGTTTTATGTAAGTAATTAGGATCCTTTCCACATTCACTCCCTTGTCTTTATTGTAATAATCTAAACAGCTGACATGGCTACTAAATACCTCTGCCCTAAAAATGTGCACCTGTTCTAACACAGATCTCTTTCCACTGTACTTGTATGGTATTTAGGGATGTTAGTAAGTACAGATTGGGGTTACAGTATCTACCTACCCTGCTGTTTAGATTAATAAAATAGGTAATAGACAACAGAACAGCACATGATCCTACATGGCTTTTGTCATTCCCAATTATTTTACCCCCTCTCACGGATAGTGTGTGTGGACGACTTCAGCCCAGGAAATGAATGTACATAAGGCAGTACGTGCAGGCAAATGAAAAGCTGGCTGCACTCGAGATTTATTAAATAATAACACTTTATAAATAATAAACAAAACAAAAACGGCTCAATGGCCAAAATAACCAAACACAAACAAACAGAATACAAATCCCCTCAGGATGGTGGGATAACAGGTAAGCAGGTATCATCGTGCCACTAGCCTCTGGAAAATAAAAGGCCAGTCATACAGGTTTCCACTTGAACTGATGCTATGACTGTGGCCCAAAGACACGCCAAAGCCAGCATGACACTCCCTGTGGAATCCCCAGGAGAAACATGCAATTTTGCAGGGCTGGGATGGAAACCTGCTGTCTCCTGACTGTATAAGTCACACTGTACAGCACCCAACCCCCCCCCCCCCCCCCCCCACTGTCAGGGGTTCCAAGTATGGGGGGTTCATTTTCTTCAGCACATGACATGACTAACACAGAAAGTAAACAAATATAGCCCTATTTTAAAGCAGGTGTAAAGGCAAAAGCAAAAATCCAAAAGGATTTTTTATAATGATATGAAACTAGTTTTCAACTATTGATCTTAATAGTGTCTTGTTAGTTTGTTCAGTTGATTTATTCTTCTATGAAAATGTGTCTTTATACATTTTCAAATTCAGGCCATACTGTTGTGGTGGGAAAGCAAAACAAACGGCAGCAGAACAATAAGCAGCATGTGGGACTGCTGTTATGCAAATAAAATCAATTCATTTAAAAGCTTTGCTTATTCCAGCACACAATGCATCTCCTTGAATACCTCTGGAAGTGAGGAGTTGCATGGACAGGAGTCAACATTGTTTGGTTTTGATAGTCAGAGCTATTGTTAACAAGGCTGCATCAAGAGTGATTGTATCTTAGAAACCAATCCTTCAACTCTTCTCAAAATGAGGGTTGTGTTTCCTTATGGCCTTGTTTGTTTTGTTTTTGTATAATGCAAGCATTTCTGATTTCAGGTACAAATATGATGTGTGATTGTACATCAACCTCTTTGTTGGTTTATGTGGTCTTTTCTCATCTTGTTCCACACTTCTCAGGATTTTGTGGTTAAATTATGTATTAAGGTCAATGTCAAAACAGAAGATCTGTAATCTGTGGGGAGCTCCCTTTTATTCATTATTACAGTGAAGACTGAACACAACTGTCAGGAAGCTGTGGATGTTCTCAACATGGAGGCTTGCTCCACAGTAGGACTCTACAAAGCCTCTCTCCCTTTTCTCCCAACACGAAGCCCCTGATAGATTTACCCAGCTAACCGATCTTACTTAAAGTGATCTTGTCTTTTCTTCAATCTGAAAGCTGTCAAGTGTACCTGTATAGTAGTGTCATAAATCAAAAGAAAACATGTACACTGGAGATATGTGGATATCATGTATTCACTTGTAGTTTGATATCTTCTAAAGTAAAATGGTGTCAGAATTTAGGGAGCTGAGGAATGTTCATTTTTTCCCTCCAGAAAGTATAAATGTTTCACAATGTTTGCAGTCATTCTTTTTAAGCATTTTTTTTTAAAAAATAATGCTATTATTTTGGATTACTCTATTCTTATTCTTATTGTTCTTATTCTGGGTTTATCTGTAGGTCTTACCTTGTAGGATAATTAAAAAATATTATGTTCACTAGTTACCATATAATATATTGTGTTCAGTTCTTCTGTGACTAATATATTATTTTTTCAAAAATCTACTTTAAATTCAACTAGACCAATCACCTCCAATTTACTTGGATGTTTAGCTTAATAATATGTTCCTGTGGGATAGAATTTCATAATGATAATGTAAACCCAGGACAGTCAGTCAGTTTTTACATCCATTAAACATCCAAATGTTCTTTTACAAATGGATTTTGAGAAACATTAAGAGTTTAAGGGATGTGCCAAAGTGTCTGCCGGTTTTGTTTACAATACCTGGTTTGAAGATGTGATGGCTTCACATATAATAACCCTCTCAGCATTCAGTGTCAAATATTAAATACCACTTAAGGTTTAGTGATTACTTGCATGATCCTAACTCTATGATCCTAACTCATTCTTTTTAAGTTAGAGAATACTAGCCTATAGGGAAACTATTGTTTGAGAAGTAAAGCAATTGTTTTTGGCTGCCAGATTGTACAAAGATACAGGGGTGACACTGACATGCCACTCAGGCGCGCAGGATTTATTTACAGGAAACAAACATGTGACACTACCAGCAATAGACGACCAGCACGCAGGACAAACAAAAAGTGTAAAAAAAAAAAAAAAGGAAACACTATGCAAAATAAAACTCCTAACAAAAGATATCGTGAATACGATGAGCACTTCTCCACTATCTAGGAGGTCCCCACTGACACACAATCCTATACTTTTAAACGGGATTTTAAATCCCTAAAACATTCCTTGTATAATTAAAACCCTGTGCCTGGTTCCAGACACGGTGGTCGGCAGGTTTGGTACAATCAATGAATAAGCTCCGATCCCATTTATGCTCATGTGATCGATGGAGTAGGCTTCTTAAGCTTTGTTGTCTGGGTAGCATGGACAGTCTTGGTCCTTGACTCGTGGCCTTTCAGTCTCCCAATGTGTGTTATCAGGACCCTTTTATTGTGAGATGTTCCACTGGGACACACCCACCTGCTTGTTAGGGCCAATCAAAAGCTGCTTTTCCCTGCAAGCAAACACAGCAGGTATGATGTCTGCCTGAAACAATCCTTTTTTTACGGTCATACCCATTCACACAACTTCAAATGTCAAACTTTTGTACAGTATGTGCGACTGAAATACATCCACTTGATCTTTCCGTTTCATATAGTGTTTGACCTTTCATAAGGATTGCAAACTTACAGCTTTCTTGTAAATAAACAACACTTGGCTCGCTGTCATAACAGGAAACCTGGATCACTGGTGTGAATGCATTTTACTTTTGAAAGTACTTTAAGTCCTTGGGCATTTCTCCTTGTGCAGCAGACCAATTAGCCAATCAGAAAAAGGAATCAGTGACCACAACGATACACCCTGTTGTCTTGGCAGTCACTATTTCTGCATTGGAAGTAAATGGATAATCTTTGGGGTATCACTGCATTTGTGAAATTTTAAATAGTTTTTGAAGAGAGAAGTAATTAGGGATACCCATGTATTCTAAATATATTCCTGAAAATTGGGGTGTCATTTTGGGGTACCACTGCAGCCCAAAATTCCCACCCTCAATTTGAAAAAATAAAATAAAACCTCAAATAAAGATGAATTTACAATTTCCAATCTGTCCAAGCTGATACTGTTTGTTAGAATTGAGCGTAATAAAGAAATGCTGAAACTGTAAATACTTCCAATTCCTCAGGAAGCCAATAACAATTCTTTGAAAAATGTCTGCCTGTATGTCATGGATGATTCGCGATCGGGCAGGAACATTTTTGTTTGTCTTTTCTCGGGCAGTCAGTTATGTTTCTGTTTGTGCACTTGAGCAGTCACATGTTTTGTTGCCTGCATCACTGTACTTGAGTTTAAGACACAGGCAGTTTTTGAGAAGAAAATATGTTTAAAAGGTGCCTCTTAAATTTGAAAGATATTTGTAAGACAGACGATTATCTAGTCATGGATTGATAAGTGGGCATGGGCATGAAATAGGGTCTCTTTTTAAGTTTCAGTCAAGATATACTACAGCTTGAAAAAAAAACTAAATATACAGTACAATTTTCCATGGCTGATAAATACTGTAGTCCAATAAAAACAGAAAACCTGGGAATTCTGTTATTTAATAATTAATTCAATTTCACATTCAAACAACTAAAAATGATATGGTTATTGTGGCATTGCATCTGTATTTTCAAGGATGCAGTCTACACAGAAACAAGGATGGGGTCTAAAATTAATTCTGTTTTATTATCTGGTTGTAGCTTCAGTGGGTTCTTAACCCCAAGTGTAGACTTTAGAAAATAACTTTTGACTACTGGGCCTAATTAATGCCTCTTCGCTGAACCTAGCATCTAGTCCCTATCAGAAATGTTACACTGGAGCTGATTCAACATGAGCTACATACCAGGCAGGACCTGTAGCTAATGAATACTAATGAATAATAATTACCAGCTCTGTAGCACCAAGACACACTGCAGGAGCATATGCTAATATAGTTTAAACACCATCCGAAGGTTTCATTGGCAGGACTTTGCTGAATCTTACATTTTTTTGTTTTGTTTTGTTTTTTAATTATACTATTTTACACAAACATTTAAGAAATACATTGAAAATTGTTTTTACATCCATTAAAAAATTAAGCATTAAAAGTTAGTTCCTTAATTATTTTTAAATAAATACAAAATGCATGCTTGCATTCTTCTTGAAAAGTGTCATGCTGATGGATTCCTTGTGTCTATCTTTGCATTGCTCTTTTGTTACTTGCATACTGTAAATAAAGTTTGTTTGGGGGGGGGGGCGGGTACAAAGATTAAAATGCAATTATGTTTTTTTGGTGGCTTGTAAAAAGTATACTTTCAAATAACAAAAACTATGGCCAAATCCAAACAGTTATCCACGCAGTTTAGAAACTCCAAATTCTGTCTGTCAAGACTTCTGTGATGTAACACGTGTATACCACGTATATTCCTCACACTATAGGAAGTGTGCTTCTAAAACATTGTACAGCTTCAAAAAGGTGGGGGAAGTAGCCTTCTCACATTGTCGTAATGACCAAAAACTATGCTTCAGTAGTGAAAATCCTGTTTGTGATTAAACATGGCGCAACTTTCTACTATAGTAAAGGCTGTACCAAGCAATCCTTTACTATCAGCGATCTGCTGGAAGTAGCCCTGGCAAACTTCTTTGACCAAATAAGACAACAGTTGCATACAACACAAGGGGTTTAGAAACCTATAGTTTAGTTGTTTTAAAGCAAGGTTATAAAACAAAATACTGATACCACTACAAAAAAAAATAATAATAATAATAATGCAACCCTTTGCAATAAATATATAAATAAATAAAGCCCTTTGCAAAGCACAGGAATATACTTTTCCCATCTTTTACATTCACATTGTTATTTTTGTGTTTGGTCATTGTGTAGCTGATTGCTTAAGCCTAGACTTTTCTCTCCCTTAGCAATGAGATGCAATACACTAGCCTTAAGTAGCATCTATCATATGTACCTACCAAGGACCATAAAGTCACATGTACCCCAAAATGTATTCAATTAACATAGCTGGGAATTCGTTGCCAGTGGCTATATTATTGTTGCAGGCTACAGACAGCATCAGGCTTGAGCGACCACCTAAAGTAAAATCTCTTTTGTTTTAGAAGAACGAAAACATAAAAAAGTAGGTTCCACGAGTTTGTACAAAAAGATAAATATAAGGTTCAACATCTATTGAGAAATGGATTGAACTTGTATGGACTGGATCCCCAATAACAAAAACATTATATATATATATATTCTACTGACGAGAGCTTCGTACTGTCACTGCACAATTTGTATCCAGGTATTCATTAAAAATGTATTTTAAAAATGTACTGTACTAAACATTTTGACTGGATCATTTGTATATGCTGTTCTTTTTAGCTCCGTTCATCAGAATTGCTGAAGCTATGGTTCTGTAGGAAAACTTGTATATATTATATATGTATGTGTATAATAGGTTTATAATAAATATATATGCAGTCAAAATGTTTAGCAAATAATACAAGGATAGTACATAACACTTTCTTATGGAATGTTCTTCTTTTGTATTTATTTATTTATTTGTATTTGAGTAACACACAAGTCTCTTTTTTTGTTTTGTTTCTCATACTTTTTTTTAATTACTTTTTTTGGTGGCCAATTGAGGCAGGCTGCACTTGCAGTTCCTCAACACAACCTAAAAACTTAGTGGAAAGCCACTTTAAGAAAGCTGCACAATACCTCTAGTTGCAGAATTAATATAAATTTGATTAGAATAAATCTGGCTAAAAGCAAACTAAATGGAAACCCTCACTATCTGAAAGATACTATCAAAATGGTACGAGACAAAGCTCTCTTTCCATGTAAACCCAGCCTCTGAAAACTATGTACATGTATTGTTAACACTGCACAAAATGCCAAACTTTTTTTTTATATATCTGTTTCTCAGTTTGTTTTTGTTACCTTTTAAAACCCACTTTAAGGATAGCAATACCATAATTGAAAGCCTTGTGTGAATATTTTGACACCAAAGTATCCTGTTTGCAAGACCATTGTTTAAATTGAGCCAATTCACTTTGTTTGGAACATAGTGCAAGTATATACTTTCTACACTCATTTTAGCTATTAATTATTCAGTGTTGTTTCTAACTTTTTCCCCCCTTTTGCTGTGTTCATTTTGATCTATCCATATATAATACAGAACATCCCAAATTAACAGAACACTGTCAGTGTTTTTAACATGAGCATCTGAATTACATGTTAATCTGATGGCTTTAATACTGTGTATAAATATACTGTAAATTGATTGTTGACACAGCTGGTGTGTTATTGTAAGAGTACATTAAAATTAGGTACATTTTGGTAAATGAATATGCGCCATTGTTTAGAATGATTGTGAAAACTATTTACACAACTAAGTAGAATGTGTCTACACAGGGGTAGGTGAGGGTGGAAAAGCCTAAAACAATTATCGAGTGGCCAAAGATTTAACCAGGAGGGATTCCTTACCCAGAACCATGCTGTATTCTGTTGATCCCACTCAACTTACTGTATTAAAGATTTGTTTTTATTTTAAACCAAGCATTTTATACTACCTAGGACTTTAAGTCATTTTTAACAGATAAAACAAACAGCTGTGTAAGTGTACCTGCTACTTTTTAGTGTCGTTTGCAGTGTTAGCATTATATAATTACACACAGTACTCCATTTTTTAAAAGCCACTGTAAGGCTAGGCCATAAATAAAAAAAAATGTTTAAAATTAGATTACCAGAAATGTGGTTTTTACTAATGTCAAAAACAGGCCAGTTTTAAGGGTCTAATGTTAATATTAGCTAACTTGATGAGTAAGCTTTTATATCTTAACAATGTGAGGTAAAAACAACAACACAGGCTGTGTAAGGCTACCATGTGATACAATTACATAAACTACCACAATAAACTCATTCTTTCACTGGTGATGTTCACAACACCATTTATTTTACCTTTTTAGAAAAGGGGCGTTAATTGTATTGCATACTGACTTGAGATACACAAGTTAAACATCAGTTCCACAGTTTTTCCTTTTACGGGGAGAAATTGTGTTTTGTATTTATTATACTTTATAATTAAATCATTTATATCTGGTTGAGAGGTAATTAATACAGGAAAATCTTGAATTAAAGATGTAAATCTTGACACTTTGGCAGGGGGTAAGGGACAGTCTCTCAAAGGCTTGAATTATTCTTGGAGTAGACCAATTAAGACCATGTATCTTCTTTTATGTTAACTTCAATTAAGGCTCTTTACATTTTTTAAAGTTCCTTTTTTTTTTTATAGTTGGAGAATGTCAGAAATATAGATCAAAGCGGTATGCGTCAGTCCAAGCATCATAGGTAACACTGCTTTGCACAAGAATCTGCATATTGCTAAGGAGGGTTTTGATTCCATTTTGCATGGATTAAAAGAAGGAATGCAATAAGATGGAAGGAAGCATGCATATCACAGACACACATGGCATATTATTATATGCTGTTTTAAAAAGCCTCTGTTTTTCCTGTTTAAAATGAATAAGTAGAAACTAAAAGCACCTGCAAGCAATTACAGTTTTTGTGAGACATTTTACACCAGAAATAAAACAGAATATACTGCTAGAGTTTTTAAATCATAATGTAATGTGTAGTTTAAAAACAAGAAAGTGAATTAATGTGTAATGCTTTGTTTTAAATAGTTTTGTTTTGCACATTTGAGAAGGTTATAATTATTCTCTTTTTGACCAATAGTTTCTAATATAATTTTCTGTAAAATGTTATGATAACTGCTTTGTTTATAGTGCTTGAATATGTCCTTCATAACCGATTACTGCTGCAATTGTAACAGAAGCATATTTGGATCACAGTGTGGCTTTCTCACATGAAATTGTCTTGCATTTATTAGCAATAAACCTAATGAAAGAGAATATTAGTACATAGGCATATCAAATGTACATCACTAAATTCTACCATGTATTAATTTTTAATAGAACATTTTAAGTTGAATTGATTATTATTATTTATAGTGTATCTTGATTATATTTTCTTTGTTAATTGATTTTATTATTTAGCTGGCAACTTGTGGATTGTTTTGTTTTAATTGTTGAATGAAAATGAAACGAATACACAGGGTTTGATTAAAAATGGGAACACCTTCAACCCATAGCCCTCTGAATGACTGGATTATGTCTTGTGGAGATAGAATCCTTGACTTGGATTGGAACCTATAAAAGATGCATTTGTTCTATTTCAACAGACAGGTGTTAGTTGTTGCTTTGTATTCTTACCTGCACACATGATGTTTCCAAATGGGTTTGTGCTGGACACACTTCTCTAAGAACACAGCAACATATACCAGACACAATCTCAACTATAAAACATTCAATGGTAGAAGTAGTAACACACACACAAAAAAAACCTTTGACGCAATCTCAACTATAAAACATTCAATGGTAGAAGGCATAACACACACAAAAAAAATAAATAAAAAATAAAAACTTAGTTGACTCAATCTCAAATCTCAACTATAAAACACTCAATTGTTTGGGTGGTCATCTGGCTCCAGATTTACCCGACACTGAGACAGAACAGATTTTCAAAATTCCTTAAAATTAAACTGAACGTAATTGACGTGTAAATTAGCTACACCTTGCCTGAGATTAATCCTGTGGCAGAATTGTTGTGCAAAGCAAACAAGTCACCCTGATCAGCTGCTTCCCAACAGATCTATAATGATTGGCTATGGATGAACAGATGAGAAGTGGGATGATGCTTTGCTTAGGAGAGTATTTGCATATTATTGCTGATTGACTATCGGTGAACAGAAAATAAATAGCAACTAAGTGACTGCAAAAAATAAATGCATAATAATAATAATAATAATAATAATAATAATAATAATACATAAGCATTTTATTCATTGTTATTATAATTATACAATTGTTTGAAGCACATGGCAATTAAGCACCATTATTAATTTTAGCAAAGGTGTAATGGTTAATTTACACAGTAATTGCTTTCAATTTAGGGAAATTTAAGTTTGAAATCCTGTTCTGTCTCAGTGTCCGGTAAATCTGAAGTCAGGAGGCCACCCTATCAATGCTAGTAACATGAAAAAAACAAACAAATATTTGGACTCACTAACATTTCTAACAAACATTTCAACCAGACATTAAAAAGACATAGTCGTAAACATTTCATGTATAACTATAACTCTGGCACAAGCATGCATTTCTTTATCTGTTTTCATAAACAAAGCTAAAGGTGTTGATTTTTTAAGACTGAGCATTATACCTTGGTTGTAGTAAGCTTTTACCATCGTTTACCTTGGTTTGCCATGTTATTTATATGTCTTACTATTCTTTGCTGGCCTTTACTATGCTTTATTACAATTAGCTATGCTTTTACTTTGGGAAAACTTTATAAGGGCAGTCCTGGGTAAACCACAGACAAGTGGTTCATGCTCTCAAGGTGAATCTCCAGTGTTTATCATGCTTTATCATGGTGAATCAAGATTTCTACCATGATTTAACTGTTCATACTATGCTTTACTATACTCTGTGATACTTTTAAAATGGTGTGATGCTGGGAGACACACTGAACATATTGGGAGTAGGCCATTCATGAAATACATTGTGTTTAAGTTTCTTGTTTTAGTTTTTCAGTGCCAGTAAAATAAACCATAAAAGAGAAGACACATCTTTTAGAATTGTAAAACCTTTATTACAGACATTTTATTGCTCAGTTGGTTACTTTCAATTCAATATTTTTAGAGAATAGTATATGCAGGTTATACCCCCATCTAGTGGGCAGTTGTGGTATGTCATGATTACTCTGCAAAGGCTGTATGCAGCATTAACGGTGCATTAGGTATATAACAGTTCAACTGCGTATTTTGCCAAATGTCATTCAGGGAATTCTTGGGATAATTAAAATGTAATTGTTACAGGCTCCAATGCTTTTTTACGATTTCCTTGACTGTGTTGTTGCATCTGTTTTACAGCAGAGGAAACAGTAATAATGCGCAGTCTGAGGACTAAAAAGGATCTGGGTAGGGACAAGATCTAAAGCAATTTCTTTGTTCAAATTATACCTTTAAGAGGTATATAAAGGGGTTCTAATTCAAAACACTGCTGTTATTTCTCTCACTTTCATGGATCTCATATTAAATTTTAAAAATACACTTTTCAGAGCAAAAAACTAGGTTTCAGTTTGTAAAAATGTATGTGGTACCACACTAAGCTAAAGAGAGCTGTCAGTTTGCATGCTTCCTTTCAGGCAGTCAAAGTTGTAGAGCTGAAGTAATTTCACCTGGAGATGGAATTCTCATCACTGATTCGTTGCTTAACTCCACAAACCCAGCTGGTAACAACCTGAACCTTGAAAACAAGGCATGCAAATTAAGAACTTTCTTTAGTCTACTGTGGTACCAGATATCATCTATTAGAATATAATTGTGTGCTTTTTTTCCCAAAAATGCTCATAAGATGTACTTAGCAAATAGACATACACGACAGATACAATTTATTGAATTATTTTATAAGCTATCAACATTGCAGAACAAAATACCAGATTTAAGAGCCAAGAACAGAATGCTGGGGACGAGAAGAGACAGTTCAGCCCATCAAGGTTCATCTGCTGCTTGGCCACCATTTGCCCCAGGGCAGTATCCCATGTTTTTATTATTTTAATGAGACCGGTTACAGCTTCACCTGGTAAACATTTCATGAATTCATTACTGTTCATCTAAAAATTGTGCATCCTACCTTGTCCCGGGCTTTGTTTTACTCAGATTCTGTTTATGACTATAGTGTTACGCCAAAAAGTAAATTACTCAAAAAGGTGAAAAACACTTTTTTAAGCTGCAAAACTAGATAGTGTCAGTAAGTTAGGTGTGTATTTTAATTTTTTTGTAATTCTCACAATGGAGTAAAAACCCATTGTATCCTGTATTGTTATTTAAAAATAATTTTCAACTGTGTCCAACTGTAAAATGGCTTTTGAGGAGCATAGCAGCTAGAAACAGCTTCATGTTGTAATGGTTTATTATGTAGTTTCCCCTCAAATGGGAAGATAGCACACACCATAAAGACTGCTTAGGTGTTAAACTATTCAACACTTTTTTAAAAATGTGTGTGTACAGTTTTTTTTTTTTTTTTTTTTTTGAAGTTCTTGATGTGGAAAGCAAATGGCAATGCCAATACTTGTGAGTCCTATGCACGAAAAGGGGGCGGGGCAAATCCCTGCTGTTTAAATGTATTTGTTTATTTTAGCACAGGTGATTGTTATTGTAGGATTTAAAATGTATTGGTATGTTATTTAAAAGAATTCATTGTTTGGGAGCTGGTTATTGTTAGTATCGATCTGAAGGTATTTTGTGTTGATTTAAAAATACAATGTCTTGTTGTTATGATTTAGTATGTAAATAAATAGGACGGCGAAAAGCTGTGTTGTGTTTTATTGTTTGGCAGCATGGAAGGGGAAGCCCCATCCACACAAAAACCTCCTGCATAAGGTGACCATCTCCCGAGTTAATTCACTGATTAATTGTTGCTAATAGGGAGGAGGAACATGTGTGAGACAGGAGAGGAAAAGCAAAGCAAAGCAAAGCAAAATGAAAGTAAAAACAATGGCTACGAGTGCTGGAAGATCGTATTTGTTTAGTTAAGACCTATTTTGTGTTCGTGACTTGTTTATCATTTTGCACAGCAATACTGCCTTGCCAGTTTATGTTCTGCATCTGGTTTGATGTCACCACAAAGCCAGGCTGTCTCAGATACATACAACCCTGCCCAGGTGATGCCTCAATTCCTCAGCAATCGTATAACATAATGCAGACAGCCCAAGTTTCTGAGATTCATTACAGGGTGATATTCAAAGGGCCCGTTGCTATATTTTTAACCTCCATAGAAACACTTAAGGGTATTTACATATAATTTAAAATAAAACAAACAACATGGGACAGGATTATAAGATGAAGTAGAAATCTTCAGACAGATATTAATTCAAACTAACTAAAACCAGAGATCATCAGGGAAAATGTTAAATCAGCCTGCAGGGAAAGTCAAGTACCTCCACGTGGCTCCCTTACAGTACTGTGAGTGATTGAGAAGAGTGAATTGCACTGTAACAGGATAGCGTCAGGAACGAGACTCCGTTAGGAATAGCTGCAGTTTTTAAAGCACTTGTGCACACGTTTAATCGACAAAAACAAATAAAACTGGCACAAGTGCCAAAATAAAGACTCAAACAGAACAATATTGCATCCTAACACTGCTTTCAGGCTAGGCATTCACCTTTGTTGAACACTTACAAACAAAACAGTTTCACACACAAGTTACTCTCACCCAACTCCATCAACACCAACCTCCAATCAAAGGATTTCCTCCTCCTTAAATACCACTGAGGTGGAGCCTAATTAACCATTAATCATTCAATTGAGGCTACATCCACATTTTCATATGTATTTCTGGCAGGGAGAATTTTAACCTCCTCCCTGCCAACCCTATATTCCAAACACATAAATATGCAATTTACATTTAAGGCTTTCGCCTTGCCACACACCCCTTATATGCACATCACACATGGCCACCCCCCCACTTGAAACACCAACCCCTTCCCCCCATATCCATCTTTCACTGCCTGGAATCTTGTGGTTGGTTTGGAAGGCGGGTTGGTCACGAACCGTAGTGGTGGAGGTGGCTTCCTCTCCTCTTTCGGCCAAGGCGGTCCTGGGTCTTTTGTAAGGGGATGCCCATTTAACCCCTGTGATGACCCCTGAGCTTCTGTGAGAGAGTGCCACCTTAACCCTCTCCCTGCCAACTCTACATTCCCAACACACACAAATATACAACTTACATTTAGGGCTTTCACCCTGCCACACGATGCATGTTTTTTTTAATATATATTATTTTTCAGTTTGTTTTTTTTTAACAATGGGTACATCATCAGCTCCAGTTTTGTCCTTTGATGTCATTTTACAACCAAGATCAATCTCCCTCATTCAAAACTGTAGCTTTTTCAATATGCTACTGTAGATATCATTGATGGACAGGTTATTGACTAACTAATGCTCAGAACTAATAATTATGCATGTACTTTGTTTAGCAAATGCTAGCGTGTTTGGCTTTCATGCCTCAACTGTTTGATGCTTGTAAATACAGTAAAGTTTTAAAGAGAGAGGGAGTGCATTCAGCCTTGGATTTCAGCTGAAAATTGGAAGCCATTTTCTGTTAATCTTGTGACATGTCGGGTACTGGTATAAAAACATTGTATATCTGCCAACCTACCAGATTTACTGTCTTGTTCATTACAACCAAACACATTTTTGTATGTTACAGAATGCATGTCAGGGAACCCAATTCAATAACTAATCAATCAGTGATGTGAAGACAACCACTTTACACAAACATGTTTCATATTGTGTTTCTATTTGTAGCATGGGATAGATATTGAGGCTTAGGTAAAATAAACTTTTTGCCCAGAAAACCCAATAACCACAAAACCACAACCAAAACATGCCCGACTACGCCAACTCCTGATTGGCTATAGAGCAGAAGGAACTCTATTTGATCTTTTAACACAGTAAGTACTTAACTAAGTTAGTGGATTAAAAACGACAAGCTTTAAAAAATGCAAAAGATGCAGTACTTCAGAGTGACACTAAATGGGGTTTGATGCTATTAAAAACTTACTTCAGAACCTTAGAAAAATAAGAGGGGGTCAAAGAAACAAGTCTCTGCCTCTCACTCAGGGTGCCTAAAAGAGAAAGAAAAAGTGCACCATCCAACAATCCTATAAAACAAAAGTGTGACAGGCAACATTCTTTCCCTGCAGCACTCTCACTGAAAAATATATACATACATGAATAAATGCATAAACACTTTGGAAATTGCATGGCAGTCTATTTTATTTTAATATAATAATAAAATAGTGTACAGATAATCTCAGATATAGTTTCACAAATTGATGGATTGTGCATGTCCAATAAATAATATCACTTCTATTCAAATCTAGTTTTGAAATCTAAAAAAAAAAGTAAATTTGGTAAATAGCAAACTAGGTTAGAAACACTAAAATCTAAAGAAAAAAAATCATAAACTTTTTGCCAGGGAAAGTTTGTCTTGAAATGCTTCTAAACAGTAAACTTTGTGTTTGTTTTTTGTTTTTTTTAAACATCCCAACAAGTACATGCTTGACCGTGAAGTGTTATAAATTACACAACACGATTTTCTTTAATATGCTTAGCGACTATGGTGTTTGTTTGGTTTTTTTGTAACTGATGTAGATTGCTGCATTTAAATGTCAGGTTCATGCATTAAGAAAGCAGTATCACTTATTTACTAATTTACAAAGAATGTAAATAATACCTTAAATTTAAAAGATTAGTCTGTCTTGCCAGAGGCTCCCAGGCAGCCATTTCTGGGTTTCTTTGTAACTAATAGAAGCTTCTTCCACAGCTAGCCAATCAGAAGTGTTAGGGGTGGGAAGTAAACACTTTGTAAAATGTTTGTGCTTTGATGCTAGACTTCCGCAATTCATTATTCAGAAAATTGCGTGGCTCATTAAAAAGCGAGAGGACCCAATAGAATTCACACATGGACCAGACTTAGATTACTTGCGATAGAAAAACATACAAAACAAAAATAAAGCCCTAGAAAACAGTGACTCGCACTAATCCTTATTTTCATGAAGGTCTGAAGTCCCGTGTCACACCACTGCTCATCTTAACACAACCCCTTGGCTCGTCCTCATCACAGGTAGAATGTAAGTCGATCAAAATGCCAATCCTCAGACAGCAATGGCAACAGCAGTAGCAGCTTGGTCAATATAAAATTTGACCAAAGCCAAATAAAGCTTATGGCTCTAAATGGAAGAAGGCTTCCTCACAGAAGTAGCACCATCAGGGACAATGTTATGTACTTTTTTTTTTTGAATAACAATACTCTAAAGGTGCAAGGGCAGAATGTTATTTTCATGAGAACAAATGTTGGTGGCTTTATCAGGCCCACAAATCTGCAGCTTAATTTCTCCACAATAACCACACAGGATGCATTGTTTTATTTCTCCGATTCAATGTTTTATACGATAGTGCTATCACTTTGTAAAACATTGGAGTTCTAAGAATCAAGATTCTTAGTTGTATAAAAACAATTTTAGTTATTTATTACATAAGCATATTGACTGAATTTAAAGTTTTAACAAAATTTTAATTATAGCAGTCACTATAGTTTTCATATACGATTCCCGGGCTTGATTTTCAAAGTTTGGAACCATTGAAATAAATTATTTTCCTGAATTAAATCCGTTTAGGGTAAAAACATGATATCAGTACTGTAGTATTGAATAGACTCGTGTTGTCTTGTAGTGAACGTTACTTGTCAAAACTTTGACTATTCAAAGTTTCAAAACGTTGCACATTACTTGGCACCGTAGAGCGGTTAATTTGACTTACTTTTTCGTTACTTCCTACACTTGGGAAAAAAAAACCAACGGTTCTAAGATGACGTCTTGCCATTCAACTAAAGAGCAAGCTGTGTAGTAGAGAGTCAGGACGAGTCTTATGCTGATGTCAGTATCTCCCATGCAAGCTACAGTATTATGAACTCATCATCCAATTGAGATTATTATTATTATGATGTTATTTTTTAAATAGCTGTCACCTTTCTACAAATAGTACAGTTACAATGGTCTTTTACAAAAAGTATTTTTTATTTAAAGTAAAGGGAAAAATAGAAAGGTTTCCATATACAGTGGAACTAGCTTGAGGTAAACAGCCACAACTACCCACTTAGCAACGACAAACTGTCTGCTGTGAAATTGAGTCCATTCTTGTCAGTTTTCATCTAAATACTTCAGTCCAGGATGATAAGCAAGATAAATTCTGTCCAAGTCGGGAGTACATGGTTGCTTGTCTTTGAGCTTTTGAGCATTTATGTTGCAAAGATGTCAGTCTAGCACAGTTCCAGATAGTCAGACTCTGTAAAACAAAAGAATATAAAAGATTAATAGCAAACAGTAACAGTTCAGCATGCCACTGTTAGTGTGGTGCAGTATTGAGGAACAGACAAATCTTACAGTTAAATGCTGTTTTTCAAGAACGCAACACTCTTTACATCCCTTTCTAGGAGCAAACAAATGAGAATGATGGATGAGATAGCCTTCACACAGGTTGGCACAAACAAATCAAACCCATTGCAATTAGAAGTCTGTAAGGCAGCAGAACTGTAGACTTAAAAAAGAAAATATCACAGTCTTCTTGATTAGATTTGCTCTGTATCATTTTCTGTTTCGGTCGAGTTTTAAAAACTCACAACTTTAAAAGCACCCCTGAGCTTTCAAATATTCTCTGCATGTACAGCCATTACACCTTGCAACACTTAACATATTAATTAAGATATGTAGCAGAAAGAAGAAGGTATAACCTAGCTTCAGCAGCACAAAGAGCTGCCTGTTTCTCAATAACACCATATCTGTGCAATGTGTGTTTTTTTAATTTTTCATACTTTGCTTATATTATATAACCAGCATTATAATAAGAAATTATGATATCATGTCTTCAAATAGCTTTAAAGTCTTACTGAACCTGCTATTGAGTTAATAACAAAACTATTAACTATTAACTATATTGTTGCTGCCTCTTGTGTGGTATCTATCACTATAATATCTTATTCAACATAACTGTGATTGTTTTGATATTTTTATTCACACATTCTTGGTCACTGTGGAAGGGCAGGAGCCTTGTGCATGAAGAGTAGGTTGTGTGTATATATGTTGATGTGTTGTGTAAAATGTGTGTAATTATTGGAAAAAAATAATGAATTACCTGATGCTCCTGGGACAGCCTGCCTGCTGTGGTTGATTCCTAGCTGTGGAATCTAATCAGCAGGTAGGTGTTCCAGTGGGGCATCAGGTATAAAATGTTTGCTTTATACACCTCAGAGCTGCTGCAAAAACAGGCTGATGATCGTCCATGCTACTCGGACAAATTAGGCAAAAAATCTTGCTAAAAGGCTCCGATCGTCATGAGGGCAAACCGAGATCAGAACCTCCAGAAGAAAACGAAACCACCGACGACCGAGCGTGTATCCGGAGTCGAGGTTTGTTTACTATTGAGGAATACAGATTGCTTCAGGGATTGATCCCTCCCTAAAGTATAGTGAGGTGTATAAGCAGGACCTCCATTTATTAGGAGTAGCGCCACCGTTTTCACTTGACGCCGGATCAGACAGTCTACACAGGGGTCACCAGGTGTTGTTCACATGAACCCCATCAGGATGTAAAGGACTGATTGGGTGAGGACCATTATAATCTTTTACATTGTTGTTCGTTAAAGGTCAGTGGGCACTGATTGGCCGAGCCTCACAACTTATAACTTTGTGCTTCTGTGTCTGAGGATAAAAGAGGGTAAAAGAGGATAAAAGAGGAATCAGGACAATTTGGGGCTGCCAAAACATTCAAGTGGCTCTGACAGGCATTCTATTGGGGCAGCTGACATCAGGATGTGAAGGATTTCTGCAGGCGCTGTGATGAGTGTGTCGCAAGGAAGGGACCTCTGGGCTGGTCACATGCCCCCACTGCAGCAGTTTTCAGCTGGAAAGCCCATAGGATGGTTCAGGGTCGATATCCTAAGTCCCTTTCCACAGTCTGATCAGGGGAACCGCTTCACTGTGGTAGCTATAGACTACCTCACATAGTGGCCAGATGCGTATGCAAGCCCGGTACTGCTGGAAGGCTTTTTCTGCTGTTTTGGAGTACCACAGGAGCTGTACTCATGCCAGAGGTGCAAATTTGAGTCCCAGGTCTTTGCAGAGATGTGCTATCACCTCAGGATACATAAGAACCACACCAGTCTGCTGCACCCCCAGAGCAATGGACTGGTGGAGCAGTTTAATAGTTGACAAAGTGAGGGCGCGGCCCTCAGGCTCACCTTTTCCCGGGACTTTCACATTCAGCCTGCCGGGATGAGTCACGCTGACAGTCAGTAGCTGTTAGCGGTTGGGGGCACCCCAGCGGCTGTCACTTTTCATCGGCCACAACACCACAGACGTCCACCTTGCCACCTCCGGGACTTTGCTTGTCTCCTTGAAGATGAGGAGAACTAAGGGGAGGTGCTATGTAGCTGCGGGTGCAGGCAGACCATGGCTTTATTGCACGCTGGAATTGTTTCAGCTGTGCACTTGGACTATGCCAGCCTGTTAACTTGCGGGACTTAATTGCTTGCACCGTGCAGCAGGATCGTGGCGCTGGATCAGACAGTCTACTTGGGTCACCAGGTGCTGTTCACATGAACCCCATGCGGCTGTACAGGACTCAGATTGGGTGAGGATTGTAATAATCTTTTATACTGTTGTTTGTTAAAGCTCAGAGGCCGCTGATTTTCTGAGCCTCGCATAACTTGTAACTTTGTGTTTCTGTGTCGGTCTGAAGGAGGATAAAAGAGGGTATATCAGGTGTGTGTGTGGGTGGATATAACATATCTGAGGAAATGCTCTTTAATTCAAGAGCTATGCCAACGAATATATAGGTTCAGAACCGTTTTAGCGAGCTGATCAAGTGTAAGTGGGTGGCACAGTTGATATTAATTTTATAATTCAATTGACTCTAAACCAGCTCAGGTCGGAGTTTTAAGTGTAAACACACTAGAATGTGTTGAATCATCCCAGCCTTAATTAGAAACATTTGTTTTTTATTGTGATCTTTTACTGTTTAGATCATTAAAACAGACCAACGTAAGTACTATGATTTTTTAAAATAACGCACAGTAACGTTATTATAGATCTAATGTGTATACCTCATTATTGAGCACTTTATCTAAGAAAGAAATCAACAAAAATTAACAAAAATGCTAATGTTAAACACACTACATTATAGTTTGTAGAACTCCTATATCAGCCACATTGAAGAAACTGGGAGGGAAAAGTCAATATGGAAATTCAGCCTACTATAAATAATGGCTGAAGCAAATAAACATTGAGACATTTGTTATTTTACTGCTGAAGATATCAGCTCTATATGTATTATTTAATTCCAATGTTTTATTTTAATGTGTGGCTCAAAGAATATATATTTCAGGATGGGTGCTCCATCCAACCTTGGAAAAGTATGTAGAATGGAAAGAAGCTTGAACAGTGGAAGAGCATAGTAAACCTGCCCATGGACAAAATGGAGCTGCTTTTTAACAACACAAAAACAAGCACCACAATAAATACTGCTGTTGTTTCCTGAAACAAAATCACTTCCTTGCTCTAGGGTTCAAGTTCACTCCATGTGACCTACAATTCAGGAAATGAGCAGGTACCAGCAGTGGAAGCAGCAGTAAATATATATATATATATATATATATATATATATATATATATATATATATATATATATATATATATATATATATATATTTAAAAATCAAATTTTGTACATGAATATATAGAATTAAAACACACACACACACACACACACACACACACACACACACACACACAAACACAAGCAAAGAATTGATTGATGATTTTCATTATGACGAAACAACGAAATGGGGCATATGACAAGGTTGCTACTGCTAATAAAGCAGCCACAAAATTGCTTTGGTTTCCTTAAACCATATTTCTCTGTGCATTTGTTGAAGGTAATAGTTCCCATTCTTAGTGTTTTTTAGATGCATTGGTAAAAGGGAACAACACCAGTCCTACCTTTGTTTTGGTTGCTGTGGTTTAGAGCTGTTTTGTCCAAGGGATAAAGCAAGGGAGCCATGGTGCTTGGGACTGCTCTTCTGTACGTGTCAATGAGTTTATCCAAGGTCTCAAAGAGCTGAGGCGTCACTGCTGGCTCTGCCTACAATACGTTAAGAATAACATTTTAATTAGAGACAGATGATTGGTCATTCATAAACCAAGAATGACAAATCTTGATGAAAAAAAAAATTATAGTATTAAGAAGAAAGCATAGAAAATATTATTTATGAAGTACAACACTATCTCCACCAGTCCGTCCTGTAGCCGTCGAGTGTAATCAGGACCAGGGGTTCAGCAGGCGTGTCAGCCAAACACAATCTCCGTGAGTGTGCTGAGCACACACCCCAGCATGAGCAGGGCAGGGGTGCATGAGACCGATACATGGGTTCCTTGCGAGCAGTACAAACATCAAAGTGCTGGCAGTAGTCCTCAACATCCCTCCAGCACTGTCCCTAATAGAAACCCTACCGGTGCCATCTCAGGGTTTTGGTGACTTCAAAGTGACCTGGTGTTCCATGATGAGCTTTGAGCACCTCCAGCCATAGCGCTTGGGGGACCAGCATCTGCCACCTCATCTCTCCTCTTGCCGGCTCCTTCAATGCCACTGGAGCACACCATTTTTCATGACCAGGCCCATCCAGTGCACCCACAGCCTTAGTGTTGCAGCCAATTGTTGAGGCACCTCCTCCCAAGATGTCCCCTGCTGGTCCTCCAGCAACGGCAGGACAGGTTGGAGGTCTGGGTCCTCCTCTTGAAACCGGCACCACTCTGGCCCCCCCACTGGCACCAGCTCCCGGAAGTCCCGGAAATCACCTGAGTCCTGCCCTCTCTCTCTGCGTCCTCTTCGACCCCAGCCAGCGTGAGCTCCGCCTCCTGAGTCCCCCTCTTGTTGCAGTGTGTGCAACCGTCCTTGGCACAGGTTCGGCGGGAAAGGGGCACCCGCATTTGCATACCACTCACTTGCTCTTTGTTGGATTGAGAAATTAAACACCTACAGCTGCTTGATCCAGCTCTGGAAGCCCACAGAGGTAGTGATGGAAGTGGATGACCGGAAAGATCACCGCCAGCAGCTCCCGTCCCAAGCATCTCCTGAGCTGGGCAGATTTGCAACAGTGTGGCTCCAATCTCCTTGTCACTGGCATCGGTGTCTAGCAGGAATGACAGGCTGGGGAATGGAGGTGAAAACTGGCAACTGGATTAGGGCCTCCCAGAGGGTATCAAAGGCCGGCCATCATTTCTCTGTCCAGACAAACAGCATTCTGGGGTTGCAAGTGCATCTCAAGGATTGATGAGCCCGCACAGACTGTCAACTTGCACTACCCCCCCACCTCCACCCTCACCCGCTAGCTAGTGGTGTGGCACAGTAAAACATTACGTCATGTATTACAGGAACATAAAGGACAAACAAACAGGACAATATATAGTAGACCCTATAGATGTGACATGACCATTTGAAAATTATTTGTATAAATATCAGATAGCTTAACTTGTGCTTTTAAAGTGAAGTCACATTAAGATTTATAGCAGAGGTACGCTTTAAAAAAAAAAAAAAAAAAAAAAAAAAAAAAACAAGAAAACGAAATAAACTGTAAACAAAATGACAAAAAATAACAAACAAAGAAAAAAAGAAAACCAACTGAAAACATGTATACCATGGTAAACTGAATACATAGAAAAGCCACGCTGTGTAATTATCGATATTTAACTATACACTGTGCAATACACAATATTGTATAGGTTGCATTGGGCACCATTTTCAAAACGTTTATACTTTTTTCATATAATAGTACTGTATAACAATTTGTTTTTAATTATTACTAGGTGATTATTTAAATTAATTAAATAACATTTAGTATGCGTCTAAAACACCCTTTTCTAGCGATTAAAAAAAGAATGCGCGAAAGGGTTAAAATCTAACTGTTGGTCATTGTAATACATAACGCTATTAGATTAATTCTATCTTGTACACGGGGTCATCAAATTATCATGAAAAGACCGCTTAAAGTCTGCTAATGTGTTTTCCTCGTTTCAGCCTCCAAATACAGATTTATAAAGATTTCTGTTCAATTTGGTTACGTGTGTACATTTATTATTTTGTAATATATTTTAATCCATCGAGTTAATGTTATAAACTATCTGATTCAAATTGTAAAAATTGGCCACTGCTATAATATTGCCGTCCTTAATAAACTTAATTTGCTGCTATATGTGTCTTACCTTTACTGCCCACTTTCCAGAGGTCTGGATAATCCGGTAGGTATAGACAAAGGTGTCTCTTCTGTGAATGAAGCAGTTGAAGATTAACGTCTTTTTTATTTTTTTTAATGAGAACTATCCACTTAATACACACATCCCAGGCATGTCCCATCTATTCTATACATACATTTAATCCCATCTGACCATAATATGAATTATAATTAACAAAGGCTTCTGATTTTAGCAAAACCCCGTTGGCTGGATATGAAACGTGTAATATTATTATTATTATTATTATTATTATTATTATTATTATTATTATTATTATTATTATTATATTATTATTGCTCTTTTTTAAATTTGATCCTAATCCTAATAAATAATAGCAATTTATACATAATAATTAGATCTATGTACATAAACAATTAAATAAAGCAGGTATAGCTGTGTGAAAGTGCATTATTTGTTTAAAAGAAAAAAAAAAAATCCAGTCCAAACAAACATTAGCCTACATAAAAAAAAAAAAAAAAAAAAAAACACATTAACAACAAACTTTATTTAACAACATCCATGAACCTAACCCGAGCAAAGGCGTTTAAGGGGTTATGTTTTAATTTAATAGGTGGAAACTATCCCACTATAACGCTGCATTACGTCAATGTTATAATGTTCATTTTTCCTATCAAGTTCAGATACTGCATGCATCGTTACTGTGACAGTAACTGTGGCAGCATTTCCAGAGGATTTAGTTAAATAAAGGGGAGTTGTGAAAGTGCATCTTTTTCCATTTTCATTTCCTATCGAATTGTCTTTGACCTTCTGATTCCCTATGGTTGGATTTGAAGTTCTAATAGGGGATAGGATTTGGGATTTTGATAAAATTTAATTTCCTCACTTGCCTTCAGCAACCTTTAGTTCAATTTCCATTCCCCGAAGACATTCTACATTATAGAGCTGAATAAAATCATTTATTCATAGAAAAGGAGCCCCGATTTCATCAGAATATTCCGCTTTTTTACACAAGGTCAGCGTGGTGGATGATATATTGAAATGCCTTTGGTTTGTGTAATCAGATCCGAAGACCAGTATTGTAATCGGTAAACAATGAAGCGTTATAGTAAAGTAATCCGTGTCAAAACCCGATATGTCTGAACTGTAACTTTATGAGTTCTACATATTATTAAACGCATTTTATTATATATACACATGGCAACCCCAAACTCTAATCTGAATGCGAAGCTAATCTGAAAACCATTGAAGTTAAACAAAAAAGTCGCAATTTACACAGACACACACACACATTAGCGGTAGGTTACATTTATTTTGCCGTACGAGCAAAACCAGTCAAAAAACAGCATTAGAGCTCCTCGAGTCTCAAGAGAAATTGAAAACTAGCAAACTACCAATTGACCAGAGTACCAGAGCTGATCATTTTTTAAACACGGAAAATATGTGGTAAAAGAAACAAAAACAACAACAACAGAAATTTCGCGTGTTCTTTATAATGTAGGAGCACCGGTTACTAAATACATTAGGATTTCTTAATGAAGCTGTTCCACCGTCCTTTTTTATCATAGGAAAATCAATGATTGTCTTGCCCTGTTTAACAGTTTGATATTTTTTTGCACTGATTTAAACTTTTAATTTTTATCTTGTTCTATTTGGGCAATAATATAGCATATAATATACACATTCGATTCACAACAAAACATATTTAACTACATTTGTATACCTATTATATTAAGCAAATGGGAAAATAACTTCTGCTTTCCCATTGGGATTAGGATTTGTTCATTTGAAACTGTTCACTTACCGAACACAGAGACAAAAAGATCCTGGTACGGTTTCGCTGTCTCTAACTAAAAAGCTCCCTTCGGTTCCATATTTTTCCAGTAATCTCTCCGTTTCGTCTTTGTTTATTTTTCCATAGTATATTGAAGTAAACATGATTTGAACAAAGTACTATATATATATATATATATATATATATATATATATATATATATATATATATATATATATATATATATATTTTGAGTTTGAGGGGAAGTGTGCGTTGACAGAAATTAAGAGCTCTGGTGAATGTATGTGATCGTCTGTGTCAATAGTTTGCTTCAGCTGAACTTCCTGAGGCACGCAGTAGGTTTGCTATAGATGAAAGTGCAAGGCAGGAAAACGTTGTGTTTAGTTTTTGTCACTTTTCTCAGCTTGCTATTTGCATATCTTTTCCAAAATTTCACACCAATTGCTTTGCACGCAACTTGCTATACCGACCGCCGTATATATATATAGTTTCACATCTCTGTTTCTAACATTCTCTGTGCCATAGCTCACATAGTGTAGTTCAACAACACATTCCCTCCAAATGATTGAAGATAAATATTATTTTATAATTGATTTTTTCTGTATATAAATAACCAACTCACTCAAATGTATCCTTTTGTTTGTGTTTTTTTTTATTTATTTTTTTTGCGGAGAATAATTTCAAAATAGGTAAAAAGCAAAACAATGACAAAGCAAGGTGCAATGATATTATTTAGTGAACAGGGCTTTCAAGAAAATATGATTAACTTTCCAGAGAAGAAAGTCATCTCTGTTTTTTTTTTTTATGCCACCCAGACTGTAGTGTCAAGATCTATGTTATCAGTTCTACTTTATTAAGTCTGTATGCATTGTGTTATTGCTCACACCTGTGCAGTCCAGTACACTGGGTACAGTCAAGAAAGTGCCACCAGAGCTTCTGCTCACAGCTCTTCACACTTTCAAAAGTGAGCTTTGTATAAAGAATCATTGGGCTTTCTTTTAAACTCCTATTTTGTTTGTGCTGAACCACAGAGGAGCCTATAATCTTATATACCAGCTTCCAAATAGAACAGGCATAGTGCTCATTGAACGTGACCTATTCAACTCAAAGGGCAATACTTTTCTGCCAATATCAGGTCCATTAAATGTATGATATCAGAGAGTAATAGGCATTTGACTACTGACTGCCAGACTGACTATTGGTCAGTTCTGTGAATAATAGCATACTTCTTTTCATCCTGTGACACTATATAAACCAATATGATTCACTATGTAACACAATGTTTGTTCCTGGGTAGTAAGTGTTATTTCCTAATTGCTTATGCCTCAAAAGTATAGAAAATGGCTATTATTCCTCATAAACTTTGCTTTTGTGACCAGGACAGTGATATTTTGAAATGTTTTTTCGTTCACATAAAGTCAGAAAAAAACAACATATGAATCCAAATTAACATGTATTTATAATAAAGTAATACAAAAATGATTACAAAAGATTTAGAAGTGAGTAGTTTTTCGGGATTTACCATTGCTGTAAATCAACTTTCACGAATCAGCCCCCAAATGTAGTCTTCCATCATGTTCTCGTTATACTGTCCTTGGTAGCGGCGTTCAAAGTCCAGTATATCCTGGTGGAAGCGCTCGCCTTGCTCCTCCAAGTACGCTCCCATGTTCTCCTTGAATTTATCAAGATGAGCATCAAGGATATGGACTTTGAGGGACATCTTGCAGCCCATTGTGCCATAGTTCTTCACCAGAGTCTCAACCAGCTCCACATAGTTTTCGGCCTTGTGATTGCCCAGGAAGCCCCGAACCACTGCGACAAAGCTGTTCCAAGCCGCTTTCTCCTTACTAGTGAGCTTCTTGGGGAATTCATTGCACTCCAGGATCTTCTTTATCTGTGGTCCGACGAAGACACCGGCTTTGACCTTTGCCTCAGACAGCTTAGGGAAGAAGTCTTGAAGGTACTTGAAGACTGCTGACTCCTGATGTAGAGCTCTGACATATTGTTTCATAAGGTCCAATTTGATGTGCAGTGGTGGCATCAGCACCTTCCGGGGTTCCACCAGTGGCTCTCATTTGACGTTGTTCCTCCCCACAGAGAACTCGGTCCTCTGTGGCCAATCACGCCTGTGGTAGTGCGCCTTGGTGTCCCTGCTGTCAAAGGCAAAGATAGCAGGGAAACTTGGTAAAACCGCCTTGGAGACCCATCAGGAATGCCATCATTGCAGCCTCTTGATGCCATCTCAGAAAAATGCAGATATGTATCCACTTAGGCAGCTGGAACTAAACTGAACTGATGGGCTTAAGGCCCCTGTATTTATACTACTATTTATATTACTGGAAAGTTCTACAAAGTTCTAGAAGTTACTCCAAGTTTACTCAGCACTGAATCTATCTGGAAGGTTCTGGAAAATAGGTCAATTTCAAAATATCACTGTCCTGGTCACAAAAGCAAAGTTTGTGGGGAATAATAGCCATTTTCTATACTTTTGAGGCATAAGCAATTAGGAAATAACACTTACTTCCCAGGAACCAAAAAAAAAAAAAAAAAAAATTGTTACACGGTGCTGTGAGTTGATATCTAAGAGTTTAATAAAACCCTATTTTGTTCTATAAATAAGAAAGCAAGAAGGACCCAAATGGTTAAATAAGAACATAGTGTCCTTTTAATACTCAATAAAAAAAAAAAAAGTTACAAAACTTAATGATGTATAGGGTGGCCCCAAGGTTAATTTAAGAGGCCCTGCTTAATTACAATAGCTATATATAGGTCTGTAAAAACATCAATTTGCAAATGCTTAGTAGATCTGGAAACAGCATTACTTGTAACATATATTGTAGAATCAACTGTTCTCTAAATAATGCTCTCCAACGTTTGCATTTTGCTCTGTTATTTACTCTAACATACTATTTCATCACATATTCTAGATAGAATATTTAATATGGCTTATATCTTCAAGAGTTGTGTCTCCTCATTTTGTGCAGTGGTGGTTGTATTTTATTACCTAAAACATGATGGTCTGCTTACTATCCACTAACAACAATAATATATCCCTCAGGCACTACCTACAGGACAGCTGGCAACACTTAAGTAAAATGTTGATATGTGAGCTAGCAATTGTTTTTAATTTCAACTTCAATAATACAAGTATACAATTACCAGTATTAGCATAAAAACATTCTCAATATGTACCCCTTTGATGATACTGTACATTTGATAGTTGCATTCAATCATGGTGGCCCATGTATATCATCAACTGTGATGTCATTTCACACAGTTGTAGGGCAAAGACACCTCCATGTCGTCAGAATACAAATAAGTGACTTCAAAACAAAAAAGAAACTTATGTTTGAGGCAAAAGTATGCACACTTTATTTTGACGTAATTTTACGCTTTGAAAGAGCCTAGTTATTTATTGAAGGGTATTTTCTAATACAAGATAGCAGCCAAGCATGAAAGGTTACCGAAGTTTGGATAAATCAAGGTTTCACTGAACCATGGTAAAACCGGGGGAAGTGTTACGTGTGTCGGTCATCACTGAATAATACTGAGGAAGACACAAAGCATTGGGTGTTGACACGCCACACAGGCAGAGATTTAATAACACAGGTGCTTCCACTAGGGTGCCAACAATGGTAGCCCTCAGATTTAATAAAGAAAACAAACAAAATAAAGCTAAAAATTAAAGTTTGCCACACAAGGCGAGTGTTAGTCTCACTAAGAGAGCCGTCCAACTCCAGGAATCTACTACATTAAGAAAACCCATTCTGTGCACTGTTTGGGACCAACCTCCCCTAAACTAATCTACTGTTGTTGCTCCCGAAGTCCCAACATCCTCCTAGCGACACCAGCCTCTTTCTGATGGGTTGACCGTTGAAGGGTTCCATAGTAGTTAAACCTTGGTGCAGATACTCGCCTCATCAATACCAATAAGCATCTGTATAGCAATGGCCGCGTAGTAGCCTCGAGCTGAGACATATTAGCTTTTTGAGCTCCGCGCAGCCTCCCCAGACAATCAGCTCAACACAGGGCGAGCCTAAATGCTCAATTGGTTGTCCAGTAACGCGTCTCCTGAAAACCGCAGACATATAAGCATATGAGTATACAGTCCTTTTAATCTTTGTTAGATTAGAAAATACATTTACTAACTTCAGTGATAAAGCAGCATCTATCCCGGCCCTTCATTTGTCTGGCTTCACATAATCTATGGGGTGTTGAAAATGTTTTCTTTCTGTGTACCAAATATATTAAGTTTTCCCAATGTGTAAGGCAAGCTGTACAGTAATGTTTCATGTTGTATCAGACACAAACTACAGACAGACTTTGAATAATTGTTTTCTGTGAAGGGTGCCTACTGTATATTGCAAAACTATAGTGTAACCAATATCTTTCTTGCAAGTCCCTGATCATTTTTTTGTAGCTTGTCAGACTTTTGTTTTTACTTGATTCACTGGAGATTCACTCATAGTGCAACTGCTATTAAAAACTTCTCATGCTGTATGGTGCAGTCAGGTGGGATCCAAATACGTACTACACAATATTCACAGTATCTGCTACACAATATACACAATACCTGCTACCCAATATACGCAATACCTGCTACCCAATATGCACCATGGTTAGAAAAAGCCTTGATTATTATATCTTATACAAAGTACGTTACCCATCTGACTGAAATAGTTATATCAACAGGGTGCGTAATTCATAGCTTCCTAGCTTTTTACCTTTCAAAGTGTTATATTGCAAACGAAAATGTGCATTTGCACTGGTTTGAAATAGGGCCCATGGAATTTGCATATATTATTTTTAACTTCTATATGTGTGTTTACTTGTATAGTAAAGCTATAAACCAATGAGAAACAGCGTTTTTTTTTTTTTTCTAATATGTTTTCATGAGCATCCTGGTGGGGGAATTAAACAATCATATTAGTTATCTCATTTTAAAACTTGGGTTAAAATAGCAACTTGGTACAGGTTTGAAATGAAACATTTATGTTAACTAATGTATTATTATTCTTTTTAAGATTGTCTTTGTATATCACTTTCTGTTTCAGTCAGCACATCCTGGTGACTGAAAAATCTGAAGTTTGAAGCACCCCTGTGGTCTCAAAGCAGCTTTTTAGTGACAAAAGTGGAGCCGTTAACCTTTCTTAAAGAAGTTTGAGAGCCATTTTAACTTAGCTTTAAAAAGTCACCAGGTTGTGATGACTGAAACCGAAAATGATATGTAATGCCATTCTAAACAAGGAGACAAATACATTAGTTAAGATAACTGTGATATTTTAGATCTGTACCCAGACATTAAAAAGAAATAGAAACTCATTTGCGGTTTAAATTAGTGCTGTGCTCTCTTATTGGTCTCTGTAAAGTATGTCACTTTGCATCCCACCTAGATGATTGTGTAGCCCAAAACTCAAAACAACCACAAAAGCGGTTGCTTGAAGCTATGCTACATATCTTTATTGTTGAGAGCTTTTGGGAGGTTATTGTCTGTGGTTGAAAGCAGCATTATATAGATATATACTGTATATAAACCCACCCCCACCGAAAACTTAAGATGCTCAGCACAAACTGTGATTATTATTATTTTTTGTTTATCACCACAACAATAAAAACATTTATATGTTTAAATGGAAGTAGTTTTTGTTCTCTAGAGGAAGTGTAATTGTTGGGGGATTTTTATCAAAGCTAAAGCGTCTATCGTGCTTATAACCACAAATGTAAGGGCTGACTAGAAGTGTTTTTTTTTTTTTTTTTTTTTAAATAGAAAAGTGTTTCTTAAATCAGGCTGATTTAACAAGGGAAATATAAATGTTCTTCATAGTATTCACTATAGATGGGTGATTATACACATGTGTTCTTTAGAAGAGTGCCAAGTTTCCCAAAAAATACATTTTTGGTGCAACTATTGGATCTATTTCAGAGTAGCTGATCTAAGTATTGCCACATTTTAGTGCAATATTATTCCTCCTTGTCTTCGCTTCATGGTTTTTTTTTTTCTTTTTTATCACTTTCTCAGCATCACAAAATACAATAAAAAATATGCTTAGATATTTCAGCATTAGAGATGGTTAGGGCATTGGCTGCTAAGATTTGCCACGATTTAGATAATTAAAATACCTGTATAAAATGATCAGATTGGTTCCCATTCTTTGTCAAATCAGTGTATACAGTGAAGAATATGTTCATATCAGCAGGATGTGGGTAATGCTGCAAACCCCTTACTTATCTTTAGTTCTTTGGCACGTTCTCTTATAGATCAAGCTGATCATGTGTAGTTTCCATGGGGTCTCATACATTCATCTAAACAGGGGCAGATTTAAATACTGCCTGTTTAAACCATTGCAATAGGATCCCTCCCAGGTGTTTTACATATGTTTCAATACAAAAGTACCCTAGAAAAGGGTCATTGGTACATAAAAGGATCCTATTTTAACCACAATTTGAGTCAATTGAATAAACCTCTTGGGATTTTTGCTAAGACTGAATATATGGTTTGAATGATGTATTTGGAGAACACTTAAAAAGTACTGTTTCATATGTACTCATATTATTTAATTATTTGGGACTCCATAAAGGCAATGTGCCTACATGACATACTGTGACTTAAATGGGTGAATGGGTGAGTATGGTTACAACCTTCATGTTTTTGTACTTGTCTCACACGTTTTAGTTGATGGATAATGTAAGAGGATTTGTTTGCTCCCATATGTCTTTGGTATTTTCTCAGTGACCCCAGTAGATGATCATTCCACTCTAGTGTTCAACAACACACCAATTAGCCTTTCTTGTAGTACTATATTGCAAGGAGACCACTTTATAATTCCTCACAAAAGGCTTAACTAATGCTCTGCAGGGTAATCAAAGAAAAATACTTTCCTGTGTATTGCTGGTCGGTTATTGTCAGTGTCATCCAACTTCTGTTAGCTCTCATGCCCTAAATACACAAATAAACTGGTAATGAACTGAGTGTTTATACTTAAACCACAAGAGGGCGTTTGTCCTTCAGATGCACTTCACATGTTATTTCACAATACTTTTAATGGTGTGGTTTTTTTTTTATTGTACAGTAATACACTGGTATCATGAGAGGAACCCAATTTTCCTCTTAGATCAGTCAGCAAACACAGTATTGCTGCTCTGGTGCAACAGTGCACAACTAGGCAATTACAGGTTCAGATCCTGTTGGATGAATTTGTGAATGTTATTTATTTATTTATTTATTTTTAAAGTCACAATTGCTTTAATTAGGTATGATTTTAATCTATTTTTGTAAATTAGCCGCACATATACTCTTTCTGCAACACATACTCACTAAGAATGCTATACTCACTAAGAATTCGGCTTCAGTAAGTTAACTACCGATCAAGTGCACGTTCACTTTATTTATGTTTAGCAAGTATACATCAGTCAAAAGTTATCGAGTTCAGGTTTGTCAATGTTGACGTTAAAAAACGTAGATTCGGAGGTCATATCTCGCTTTGAATAATTAATTAGTCTTAAACTGCCGTGTCTAGAACTTCACTATGGTAACCACGACAAATGATTTCCTCGCGATACATGGGCTGTAACCCGATAACCAAATACAAAACGAGAGTTGAGTGCAAAGTGAACCGCGTTGGTTTGAATGCTTGAAGAATCTTATTTGAACAAAACACAGGTAGGCAAAAAGAATATACGTTCAATTATCCTTATCTAGAGTTAGAAGCAAGAGTTACAGTTTCAGAACCCCCTTTCGACTGGGCTGGGCATTGACAGCATGACCACGGTGGTGTTTGTTTGCATTCATTGTGTACTGTCTCTAGTCTAAGCTAGGCCTTGCGCAGTACTGGCTTGTCTGAAACTTTCTTTGTGGGAATATTTTAAATGCTGTCTAATCCACGTCAAATGTGTGCATGTTGGGGCTGGTCCTAGTTAAACATTGGTGTGAACGTTTTCATTTTAAAAGTAGTGTCCCTATAAAAAAGTAAAAACAACAACAAAAAGAAACACCACACTCTATAATAACAGTGACTTGACACAGCAGCAGTGTTGTTTGTGTATTTGTGTTCGTTTATTGTTCATGTAAAGAATCAGGAAACATACCGGTACATCTTATTTGAATTGAAAATAGGTGCTCCCTTAAACTTAAAGTAAACTGGTGATAATACGCCCAAACTGAACTGTTTGTTGACTTTAGTGACAGGAATAGAATATCGGAAATCGCAATGAACAAACATGCAGTGTTTACCTGCTGGTGTAGTGCCTGTGCCATGCAAGTGTTAACGTAAAAACAGTTTAACAGTGATTAACACAAGTATCTGTCTAAACCATATCCTGCTTTACAGTGGACACATGCACACCATGTAATTTGTCTTGCAGTGCTTACCTATCCAGAAATTACAATACAGGTCCTCCTATTTCCACACAAATGCATATGGATGCCTTTTTTCTAACATCACTGTTTTGTTTATGTATGTATTTGTGTAGATAGATAGATAACTTGCCCAATAAATACAAAAAATGATTATCTGAAAACTGAATTCTTTTTTCAGATTTACAATGTGTATTGTGGTAAAACTAAAGCTTTTTCTAATTGTATTTGTTGTTTTATCTGTTCAACAGGGCAAAATGTATTTAAAAGGCTGAAGTCGTTTTCAGATTGCCAGCGGAATATTGTATCTATATGTTCCTTTCTTTTGAGATCTTCAGTTACAGTAAATGAAGTTAAAGATGCCTGCGGCACCTGTTCTTCAACCTGTCCTGAAAATGAAAGTTGATGAACTCTTTCTAAACTGGTTGAGTGAAACAGCCACCCAGTTGATGCTCAAGGATTACCTCAAACGGATCAAGAATGGAGAGAGGTTTGAATGTGGTGAAGGGGATTTGAAAGACAACAGGCCTCTAGTTTATAGTGAAAATAAGAACAATTTCAGATCGAAGCAGAAGGTGACTGATAAAGCCGTCTCTTCTTTAAGTGCTCCTTCCAGTCCTCCCTCCCCCATTACTACAGCACTACCATCTGGTAACACTGGCAGTCCGAGGGTGGGTCAGAATAGAACAGTACGACGATCAATAGGTTCTAAACTGGTAAGGATATTTTATATATATATATGTATATATATAATATATATATATATATATATATATATATATATATATATACATGTTATTTTTGATTTTTTTAATTGTGTACCTTATTTATAAGAGGCTTGTGTGTGTGTTTGTGGTCAATCCAAGCCAAGGTCAGATGCAGTTCTCAAAATTAACACCAGCCATGCTGCAATTACCGAGGATGCCCTTCTCATTTGCCACAAAGCCCATCAAAATGTATGTCTATTCACAACAATTGCGGACACAGTGCCCTTTCCCCTACAGCAACTACAGACACCTGTACACACTAAATTAGGAAGTGTTTGGATTCAAACAATAACATGATTACGTGATTTGCATGGTTAAGTCTCATCAGTCGCAGTCACATTTTTTTAGGGCAGTAGTATAGAAATGCTTAAGATAGTACTTACAGGTGGTTTTCATTCATTCATGTTAAAAAAATTATCCCCTTATTTTATTTAACTATTCTAGTTTTCATTTTGTCTGTCTTATGATAAAAATAAGTTTATTTGTTCAGCACTATCTCCTAGCTTTAAACATTAATTTGTCTAAAGTCTTGCTTGATCCTTGTGTTTTTATCAGGATGGGAACAAATAGAAACTTGCTTGGTACATTGATGGAAAGAGGGCTTATAAGATGGAACATGTTCCAACACCTGGCGGCCAAAAATGAAATATTTACTATGAAAGTTGTTTCACCTTTAAGAAACTGTCGTGTATAATTGCAGAAACTATTTCTTCCATTTGTGCAGTTCTGCTCATTTTAAGGACATTTTTCCTACTTTGCATACATTATTTTTTATATTGACATCTTTTAAACAACTTCAGTCTTCAGTAAGTAGAAACAAAAAAATGCACATGTGTTCTTACATAGGATTCAATACACATGGGGGGAATAAGAATGTGGCAATGTGCAAGTTAATTTCTGCATGGTAATTCCTTTAAAGCTGAAAATAAATTGATAGTAAATATTGAATTGTTGGTCAGATTTATTGTGATCTTTACTCCAAAGAGCAATTTGTGCCATCTTTTGTGAAAGGAATATAATATTGGTAATATTGCAAAACTACTAACCGACAACTCAGAAAGCTACTACAGTTCACAAAAAATTGTGAAAATAGCAGTCAAATAAGAAACAGAAAACAAAATCTCCAATTCAGAAATCCACATCGACTATATGGTTTCTCACCTGTTACCAGTATCACTAGCAACAGTGCTGTTGATTTCTGTTTAAAAATGTTTTGTTTTTTTTATAATGGAATAGCTACTTGACCTGTACATTCTGTGACTTCTGTACACTGAAATGAAAAATTGCATTTAACTTTTTCATTACCAGTTAATTTGTTTCTATGGTTTAAAACTTACAGTACTGTATGCACCACTGTTTCAGATTGTGTATTGTGTTGAATTTTCAAATATTGGAGGGTGTGAAGACATTAGTGCTGAATTCTCTCCACACTATTTCTGAAAGTGTTTAGTTGATCTAAATACTGTACATTTGCTTGTTTCTTCTTGTGTACTGACATACTCTGAGGTAACCCTCTTGAAAATGCCTTGTGAAGGTTTCAAGTATGACTCCCTGTGAGAGCAGCTTGAATGAGTTTGCAAACACACCACTGCTGCACTTAAAACTACTGATCTCTCGTAAACCATTTCAGCTGGAAACTTCATATTTTCAGTGTTCAGCTCCTTGGGCAAGATCTAACAATAAAACAAAACAAACTACTGCAAGTTTGAGCCAATGGGTGTGTTTGGTCACAGGTTAGGGTGAACCCAGTTAGGACGGTCGATCGTGTAACCAGGAACAGAACTTTTTTTTTTTTTTTTTTTTTTTATTTAAGGCCTTCAATTAAACTCCAATGCATGCACATCTCTAGTATTTCTGCCTGTAAAAAATGACGACATAAAATGGCACCAATTTGGACTAATTCAGCGAAATAGCTGGATTGTTATCTAAAGCTGTTTAAGGCAAATATTACATAAGGCAATGTCATAATTTTAAATGTGATGGCAGTGACTGGGGCTGGCAGCTGTATGCACAAACACTAGCCTTATATTTACTTTCTGAAAATCAGTAAAGTTTGTCGAGGAGGCTCTGCTAGTCAGACAGCTAAAATGTTTTTGCTGTGCAGTTTTGTCTCTATATATTGACATTATGCTGGAGATGGATCAGCTTTTTGACACCGCCATCTAAACATTTCTAATTGAAACCTTTTTAGCTTGCCGTGTTACTTTTAATAACAAAATAATCATATTTAAATTTGCATTTTCTCTAAATGTTTTTTTTTTTCTTGGTAGCTTACAAATGTATAATCTACAGTAGACTGTTCTTTGAAACCCAGGATTACCAAAAGGTGTATATTTGTACATGCTGTATTTTTGTTTTCTTTGTGCCTTTTCTCTACTTTTACAGCCATTTAAAGTTACTGTTAAATAAAAAAGCAACATTTTCAGAAGTCTGACTTTCTTACATTTTTAGGTTTTAATTGTGGGATAAATGTTTTAGTTATACATTTGTAATTATGCCCTATTTGAACTCGATGGGTATGTAATACCAAGTTAATATTCACGGTTGCTTGCAAGGGCTGAGGCTGGGAGTGTTAGGAGATGGGACAAATAGGATAGGACAGGCCCTCACTCTTGGAGGACTGGAGAAGCGTTCTCAGTCGGTCTGGGAGACTCGGTCTACCCATGAGGGAAGAGGCATGCTCGAGTACGGTTGGAGAACTGGAAAATACACAGGATAGGAAAGAGTCCCCTTTGTTCTGCGTTGGGGTTGGAAAGGCTCTCGAGTATGGTTGGAGAACCTGGAAAAGAAAAAGGGTAGTCAGGTGCCTGTCACCAGGAGTCGCCCTCGTGGTAGAGGTGAAGCTCGGCTTCTAAGGCCGGGTACGGAGAGGTACCCGCAGGGACCTGGGAAAAGGGAAATGTTTAGAAGGCCGGAGCGAGTTGAAGAACTGAGCCCGGGCAGAGTAAGAGTAGGATTAGGATAGAGCCAGCAGGCGAGGCAAAGCGCATGAGCTGCGAAAGAACAGTTGTGGCCGGGGGTCCCCTTTGACTCCACAGGAGAACCTGAGATGCATCGACAAAGGGCAGTGAGTCCAGCCCCAAGGCCAGGGAAGTGAGCCTCACTTCTCCCTAGTGGGGAACCCTGTGCAGGGCAATACGGAATAGAAAGGGAAGCTGAGGAGGAGAAACTAACGCAAGAGGAAGTCGTTCTCATTTTTATATTTTTATATATATATATATGATAGATAGATAGATAGATATACATACACACACACACACACACACAGAGAGATTGACAGACGGGACAGCGAAGAGGGGAGCCACAGCCCGCCCCCGGCCCGGAGGCTGACGTAGCATGCAGGGTGTGAGGCTATTGGAGAGCTGGCAAAGAGGGGGAGAGCTTAGAGGCGGAACAGGCGGAGCTGCGTCGACCCATAAATATTTTTTGCTGGTTTCCGCGACGACATGCGGCTAGAGCTGGAAGTAAAGAGAGAGAGAGATGGAGAGCCCTCTCCAGCGCCCCTGAACTATGCATAAAGGCTAACATATATTACATTTCCTTGGAAAAGGGAACATTTTATAGTAATTCAAAGTAATGGTGTTTATATAAAGTCATATGTCACGTCCATAACATGATCTTGGTAAAGTTTTTATGAAAGTTGTATACTACATTATATCTTTTTTCAAACTTTTTCTGCAAAGCTAACTTTTTTTTAAATATATGTTATGGAATAAAAATGTTGACCCTTTCTTATTAACAATTGCCCAAATAAGAATTATGGACGTCACATACTAAGTAATAATAAGCTTGATGAGATTGCAAATAAAACTTACCATGCACAAGCAAAATATGAATCAATTGTTGCACAATTGTCATGCCATTATGTTAACAGATCACAGCACCAGAAAATCCAGTCAGTCATTTTAACCCTTTGCAGTCCATTTATTCAGCGCTTGTCATGTGAGTCAGGTCAATTTATTTTCACACACGCTGTTTAAAATATATTTTTTCAGAATAAAACAGGTTTAAAAGGCACTGAATCGCAAAAGGACACTCAATACTGTATCTCCAGCCAAGCCCCACCCCTTGTTCGCTGTATTTTTCACATACCTCTTAATAGTCGTGCATACTGATAAATCCTCTCCTGATCACTCCTGATCCAAACTCCTTAATAATACGATCCAAGTCATTATTTTATTACTGTAAAATCTCAAAAAAAGCTCTGCAGATGTCTGATATTCTTTGAGCGCTGGATGCAGAAACAGCTCTCTCCTTTGTTTATGTCTGTGTTATCTCTGGTGCAGGGGGCTATCGCATACGCCCTTTTTTTGCACCTTCATTCAGCTCCCATCAGGGTCACTCGGCTGTTGAAAGATTTTCTTAGCTTTTTCCAGAGTTAAAAAACGACTGGTGCTTTGCGTCTTTTTTATGTCAGACAGGGTCCGACACAGGACTGGAAAGGGAAAATTATAATATTGTACCTGGTCTGACATAAGACTGCAAATGGTTAATGGGGTTTAAAATGTTTTCTTTCATGTGCTGGATTTTAAATTGTGTTAGCTCTAGCCTTTGTAAATTGTTGAGCTTTTGTGCTCTCTGGCAGGCCGTGATGCGTCACAGGTTCTACGAGCAGCTTTGATATATATTGTTCAGGTTTTGGGTCTTTAAGAGGTAAATACCCATACTGTAATATGGCCATACGGTAATGGTTACATTTCTATTTCAGATCACTTCTTTTTGATCACTTTATTAAAACAAATCCACATTTATTGAAGGAAGAACTTTATTTAATTGTTAATGGTTTAATTAATCAGTCTGACCTGTACTGTAGTCCTACTATACATAACATTAAATTCTCTCTCTCTCTCTCTCTCTCTCTCTCTCTCTCTCTCTCTCTCTCTCTCTCTCTCTCGCTCTCCACAGTAGTCTGGCAAGTACTTAAATATACCGTTAATGCCCACAAACATCTACAGCTACATTTTGACATTGTTGTGATATTTTTATGTTGGGCAAAGGCTATTGTTGAGTGCTGACAAATGTGAAGGAGGTGTGTTTTCAGTCTTTCTAGACTGTTTTTGGTAGCTGTGACCATACTGTAAATGAACAACTGTTGTACATTTCATATTTGTGAGTGACGAAAGAGGCATTTGCCCGCAGTATGTCAGTGTTTGTTAAAGCTGTTTTGATCCTGCATATAGTAATATTCTATTTTAAGAAAGTTAGTGACATTCCAGAATACAAACACATTCTTGAAAGGATTAGTTAAACATTCAATTAACGTCATGCTGATGCAGCTTGGGACAGCTGGTCTAACTTTGACACAAGACACTGATAAAGATAGCCTTCATTCTCTTGCACTGGATTTAACTAGGCAGAATACAGCAAGCAGTGTCTAGAAAGAGCTGCCTGTGTTACATTTTTAAACTTCTGGCTTACGTACAGTGGTTACTAATATAAGAGTGGGAAGATCAAAGAAGTGGTCTCTCCACCAATCTACTTCAAACAGACAGGTCACAACAGATCTGTAATACGGAAAGCATCGTGTCAGTAATTGAAATTAGCTCAAACAACAAGAGTCCATACATACCCCAAAACTGCATTCTGCAATGGTTAAACTAATTTGAGGAGAAGGAAAAGGGGATATCATTTAGTTTGGGTTCACTGTCTGGTTTAAGTGATAGTTATTGCTTCAGTATTGCATTATTTATTTATTTATTTTTAAATATGTGTTGAAAAACCTTTGAATATAATCTTATGATAACCAACTATTTTTTGTAGTGTTTGTTCTGCTCTATCCATTTTTAAGTGTTGTATGTCTGATGTTGTAAATATAATGGTTTAAATGTGTTATGTGAATAATCCAATCTTGGGCACTTTGTTTGTGATATAAATTAAGTTTGTTAGTCACTGACCATCAGTCTGTGCTCCAACTTTGGTCTTGGCGACACACATGTAGAAACCATAGCACCTCACTCCAGATACAGCCTTAGATGATGGCTTATACCAGTGTTATTCAGCTCTGCCCCTATCTATTAATTTGATGTAATAAAGAAAATTAGAACCAGGGCTTCTACTTTTTCCTAGCTGTGCTCATATCTCGAATTCTCTGGTGTTTGTACCCAGTTATTTACTTGTCTCCATTAATAAGCAGTGGTTTAAAAATAATACATGTCTACATACTGTACATTAGCAAGCCTACGAAATTATAAGAGTTGCACAATCTACTACACAACATGAAAAAGGTTGTGGATGTATTCTTATGCTGTCATACAGAACAAAACTAAGAGGTAGTACAGTATTAGGTAAATCAATTTATTAGGAGTGTTAATCTTTTTTTTACTATCAGAAATGTTTAAACAGTACATTTTTAAACACACACACATATATATAATTTGTAACTAATCAGATTTATTTACTTGCAAAAAAAAATTACATTTTTATAGTACTGTACTCTGTGACACCCCCCCCCCCCCCCCCCCCCCCCCCATTTGTTTGTGTAATCATCCTTCTAAAAAGCTTTGTCTTCTGTAGTACAGCTTTTGGTCTTACGCTGCAGTCTCTGATTTGCATACATATTTAAAGTTTAATCCAAAATTATATTAAATAATCCTCATAAATACTTTAAAGCAGAATATTAAAATATGTACATATTTCAAGAAGCAGGAAGGATTGAGTCTTATCCAGGTTGTCCTCTGGTTACATCTTAGTGAGACTGGTAGGAAAAAATCTGCCATTACAGTATGCATACAAAATATAGTGCATCGTTTTGATTATCTGTTGATGGAATGCAGTTAAAGTACAGTAGCAGAAAGTCATTCAATTTAGAAGCTGATTGCTTCATAATGAATCCTGCTTTTAGCTGACTGGGTAATATACCTTCGGATGAGACGTAAAGCCCAGGTCCTATTGTAAGTGACGCTGCAGCAGCAGTTGTGAAGCATAGTTCACCCACAAGTCTCTAAGCTGCTTTGGATAAAAGCGTCTACAAAATGACTAAATATTAATCATACCCAACAGGATGTTATGCAACCGGATGAAGGATTTATAAGATTGTTCTGGTGATTGCACTGTAGATCTCTTCTTGTTCTCCACAGTTAATCTGTCATGTTTTGATTTACAGCTTAGTACCAACTTTTGACCTTCAGGGAACTACTATTTATAATTTTATAAATGATAAAATGCTTGTCTAAGGAATCTCAATCTCTTGTAGTACAATGGACACATTTACACTATGAGGCTGCATTATGAAATGTCATACTTTTCATAACATTCAAAAATCATGACAGTGTTCCTACCCGTTGCCAAGTGATTCTTCACAGTTCTCTTAATAGCCTACTGTTGTCACAAATAATGCACCAATTATTGGTATTTTGAGGATCGTAGCATGATGGGCTACTTGGCAAGCCCTGTTCTTTTTGTCAGGTCTAGGTTATCCCCAATATGATAAACCAGTGCAGGCACATACAGAGGGTTCTCATAATCTTGTGATAAGTGCAGGGTTATAGTGAAATGCAATCTGAAATGTATCTAGGAGGCTTGAAGTGTAAAATAAAACATTGGTGAAGATTAGAGAAGAATCTCTAATGTTCACCATGTAGAGTGTGACATACAGACATGTGGGTCAGTTAAATGTACAATTACATTTTAGTAATAATTAACAAGTTATACAGTACTGATGCTGTATTTTTATAGAACACTGATTCTGTCCATAACAGTTTAAATGTAGATGCTTTCATAGGCGTCGACCACGTGGGTATTTTAATACAAATTAAGTGTAACAATGTTTTGCTAAAATCAAGAAATGTGTTTTATGCACAGTACGCAAAACAAATACAGTAGTGTTCACATTTATTAGAACACCTCAAGATTTGTCATTTATATCCTTTATATACCTACCTCAGGGGTGTGCTTTTTTTTTTTTTTTAAATAAACTTGTTGTCCAAGGGATAAATGCTAGAAAAATCCACTTGCTCCCTCCCTGTCGCACAAAACACACACAACGGACATGATCAGCGTATAAGGGTCCCTATAACAGTAATATAGCTCCAAGATTTACACACCCACACACACATAAATTACGCTTTCTAAAAGTACCTCTGTTTAATTGTTTATTAAAATTATAAAATGTCATGTTTCAGGTGAATTGACAGCTGAACAATGTAATGTAGCAGTAGACATTTACAGACTTTTTAGTCTATGTAAAGTTAAGAAATACTGTAGTCCATCCTAGGAGGGATCGCTTTTTTGTCCAAAGATAATTGTGTAGTATTAGATTTTGTTTCCTATGTTCCCCACATAATAAATGCTAATAGTGCAAGACTGGTTTGGTCAGCATTCTTTCAATCCTCATAAGATCCTCATACTGATGTGTAAAGGTCACCAATGCTTATAATAGGGTAGTTGGCTGTAGTAACACTACTTGAAAGGGTTTGTGTAATTTTGTAAACTTCCACTTTTTTTCTTCGTTTTGTTGACACTTCCTTTGTCATGCAATATAGTATGGTGCAGTCACTCCCCACTTCAAAATAAATAAGTAGCCTTGAACAGATAATTCTGTGGTCTGTTACTTTCAGCTTTCTTACACACACAATTGATAGCTGATATTAAAGGATACTATTAAGGGCAAAAAGTTTGCGGAGCTTTCAACAACCTGCAATAAACTTTTGCCCCCCAGCTGGATACTTCAGTCAAATCGGAGGGGGGGGGGTCCTGCCAAAAAAGAAAAAAAACAGCCACCAAAGTGAGGACCTGCTGTATTCTTGGCATCCTTCTGGATCCCATGAGTAGGCATCTTGTATCTGCTGGCTTCCAAACAACAGGTTTGTTTCTTTACATAAGCTTCTTTGCGGACTGTGGAATGCAAACTGGAAAGGGCAGCTTCCCCCTCCCCTATCTCCCAAGTGACTTTTCAGCATAGGGCTTTCTGATTTCAGCCAACTCGTGTTCGTTGTATGGAACAACAGGCTGAAGCTGAGCTGGCTTTCAGGATATCACAGGACTAAAAATCACAGCTGCTGCTTTGAGCTAAGTGGCTAAAGCTTGATAAAAGAAATAGAAGCTTGGCTGTCTTGCAGATACCAGAGATTACACAGTGGGTTTACTGGAACTTCAGAGCAGCTTTAAGTGTGTATGTGCCTGCCTTTGGAGGCACAATGAAATCGGACATTATAAGGGTGAAGGACATTTCACTACGACAAGACCCAGACCTAAGGAAGGAGCTTGCACTGTTGGCCCGAGGATGTGATTTTGTTTTGCCTTCCCGATTCAAGAAGAGACTGAAGGCTTTCCAGCAAGTTCAGGTTGTCTCTATTCTCAGTTTATATGGGTGCTGTCAAGAGTGTTAATGGCAAGAAAAAGGCTTTCTAAAAAATGTAATGACCTGACAGTATTTTTTTTGTGTGTTACTCAACAGTATTATTTTAGTTTGCAATAATTAAAAAATAAAAATATATAGATAACTTCAGTATGAGAACGTCTTGTTTAAATGGCATTAAGGAAAAGGGGAAGTGTATTTTAGCTGTCTCTACAGTAGTCCAGAACAACGTTTTAGTGTTTTACTTTAACAGGGGCTTCAAAGAAGGAATGGGGAGGGGGTGAATCTATTGTAGGAGAGTGTCTTCCCTTTTATAGACATGCAGGAGACTAATTGAGCAAGGCATCTGTTAAATTATGCACAAAGTAAAATATGCCAATCATTGCAGGGCAGTGTGGATGGAAAATAAACTTTTTGATTTCACACTGCTGTGACTGACTTTAGCACATACAGTAACAATATAGCCTATACTGCAAAGTTATAATTTTCCATGTCATATTTGTATTCAAGAAATGCATTTTACTTGTACAGTAACAGGCACAAGTTAATTTGGTGCATGTCTGGCAATTAAAATACATTTGTTTAATAAAATGTGGAGTCCTGAAAATCACGACGACTTTGGATCATTTGTATGACCTACAGTGAGACTTTAATAGTTCCACAGCCATTACTGGGACAAGGACTGTGTAGCTAATCTAATGTTGTTCTTTCTGGAGATGTTGTTTGTATGAAAAGGAATGCTACTATGCTATTTAAATGTACTACAGTAGTATATTTTTTCTGAATTTCTTCGACCATAAGTGAAATATCTCGCTAGCAAAAATGTTGGTTTTCAGTGCCAACTTTAAACATCACAGGTCAGTTAAAATTTTAAGACCTACAGTAGGGTATAATGTCAACAGGGCAGTTTTTTTTCTGCTGATTGCCCAAGGTCAGTGGCTTTTCATTGGCTGGTGCTCCACACATTTGTGGTTTTAAGGTAGCACTGTATGGAATACTGTACATATTTTTTGTGTTAATAATTTAATATTATTAGGTGATGGGTTTTCTGTTATACATTGCAGCATTAAAATAAATAAATACATAAACCCTTTAAGGACCAAGCATTTTTCAGTATGATGCTTCCCCAGGACCAAGGTTTTTTTTTTGGCTATAATTCATAAAAAAAAATCTTTTTTACAGTAGAATCTTGGTGTCCTTTTTCAGAACACTGGGGAACATTATACAATGCTTCAGAAACCATATTTTTCACACTATTTCCATAATTTTTTTTTTTATTATTATGTTTTCTGCTTAGACACACATGCATAAAAATGATTCTATGACCCGAGGGACCTTACAGTACTTCCTAAAATTTTGTTAAAAGATATTGATATTTGGGCAAATTACAAGACATTGTTTCAGCTGAGCGATTGCAATGACATAATACATGTTTATTCTCAGAGTCTTTATAAGTAATAATGGACACTACTCTCTCTTTTCATAAAATAAATATTTATCAATAAAATAGTTCTTCATTCAGTTATTATTGGTAATAAGGAAAAATGATCATTACATCTTCAAACCGTATCTATCCACTCAATTATGTATAAATGTTGTAATATAATTAAGTCATATAGATCGGATTTACAGTGTGTGTGTGTTTTTTTTTTTTTAAAAAAAACAAGTACCTGTGATGTTTTGTTTCTGTGTGGTGCTTGAAAATATGAAATGGGGCAGAGACATTTCAGCGATGTCGCACGAAAAAAGTAGGCAGTGAAGTTAATTCTGTCCCCTATACAATGATATGCATCAGTAAGTTGTACTACAAAGTGTGGTGGCCCAGTAAGGCAAAGAAATGAAGTGTTGCGTTATTTTTTTTGTTGGTTTTTTTGTTGTGTTTACCCGATTTACATGCCCAGAAAGACACTTCAGTGTGATCGTGTTTACACGGTCACGGTCCGTAAAGGGTTATTGTGTTAACATGTTTGAATTTTTTGACTAGGTTGAGTTTTACACACTGGTTTCATAGTGCAGATGGACACATGGCAATTATCAGTTTAACACATATAAATACAGTCCTTTGTTGTTTAAAGGGATGATTGGCATTATATTCTGTAAAATGTAAGGCATACTCATATGGTTTTAAGTTGCTTATTAAGAGTGCTCATGTCCCCTCCAAGACATGGGCATAAAACCATCAGTAGCTATTGTACTTGTTTCTGTAGATGCTCGCAAATAAACACATAATTTTCCTTGTCTGATAAGCAACTTGATACTTCAATAACCAAAGACCCTCTGGAGGCCTCCTGACTAATCCTCTCACTGTTTCTAGACAAGTACATTTTATGGGTGGTTAGGCAGCACTTGCTGTATTGGGAGACAAAAAGTTGTATTGTACCAGCAGGACCACAGGTTTGAATGAGTTTGAGTTCTGTCTACAGTTACCTTGAATATCTGCATATAGTACCTCAATACACACTTTATGATATTCTACAAGTATGTTAAAATTGACATGTTGTTTTCTGTACACCATACAATTTCCTCCTTTTTCTGTGTTTTTACAAATCAGATCTGATCTTCTCAGCCGATTCAATTTTTTGCTGGCTACAGCTCTGTGACGATCCCCTGCTGCTAATTAAAAAAAAAAAAAAAAAAAAAAAAAAACTTGTTCCATCATTTCTGCCTTGTTTAGAGACTTAGCATTTTGCTGGCCAGGTGGCTCTGTAACTCAGGCCAATTTTGACAGTATGTTTGAGATGGTGTTGCAGATTTTATTGTGGGACTGTTGGTGACTGTCTACCTAACTAACTTGGTTGGCAGATGTAATCCTTTTAAATGCCTGTGGCCCGTGGCATTCAAACAAGTTATATCCAACTTGTTTTTATGACCTATTGATCCATACCAGAATTGAAGCGGCTGTAATTGATTTAAATATGTGTGGTATCCTGAATATTGGGTATTGTTTACTAAAAATGTACCTTTTTACAGTCACATTTGTTTGAACATCCAGCACTGCACTTTCACAACATCATGTATCTCTGACACCATTTAAAATAAAAAATAAAAAATCATGTTTCAGGACTGCAGCTATAGCCAAAAATTTAGCATCACCTAGAATTTTAGAATTGAGACAGTAATTAAAAAAAAAAAAAATTATACCATATAGAAACATAATTTAGATATTTGATTTAACCATGTAGTCAAAGAAACTGCAAAATGATATCATAAGTCCACTGGAAGCCATATTAGTAGTACAGTATTTCATGATAGATTTCTAAATGGCTAATTTTTCAATTTGTTGGTTTTTATGCAGTATATGGGAAAACTACAAAGCGGTATGTAATTTAATATGTTAACATTATTGAGCAGCTTTCATTTGCATTATGAAGCAAAATTTGTTAATTCTGTAGGGTGATGCAAATCTTTTGGCCATAACTCTATGTAAATACAGGCAAAATGTTCCATTTAACCTTAAGCCTGACTGCCATATTGTGGTTTCTTTGATTTCCTTACAATAGCCATATATACAGTGCATTCACAAAACAACGATAAAAACACTAATTAAAAATCGAATGCTGCAGTCTAGACACAAACTGAAAGTCTTGTATTGGTGTCATTTGCATCATATTTCTAAATTAAGTATTTTAGTTTTTGACTTTCAGATTTAAATTGACGGTGACAATGCTGACAAGTCATCACTGTGTCGACAAATGGCAAGCCCAGTATATTTGTGGTGATGAGTAGCCTATGTCCTAAGAGAAGTTTTGATTATCAAAGTCCTGGGCTTGTCATAATTCTGATAAATTTCCTTTTAATTTGGGAAACATTATTTATTTATTTCAGAGTGCTAAATCACTTTGCTACTTGATCTTCAAGTGCCCCTGATTTAGTCAAGTATAGCATGTCAAGCAAATTATTTATTCCTAGCTGTTTGTCAAATGGGGTAAAAGGTATTGAAGCAGCATTCTGCTTTACATTATTTTTACATGATAATTATACAGCCAAATAATTGATCCATTGAGATGAAAAACCGTTATTTGCAATTTTAGCAGAGATTGTGCTAAGCTGTTAATGTGGTTCTGAAGTACACCTTCAGAAGGTATGCACGATTCAAATAATGGAACTTGGGTGCAAAGATTTTAAAATAAATCTGTATATTTCAAACATGAGGCATGCACATCCTGTGTGGTTCTTTGTCTGAATGATTCTGTGTATTTGAAAAGCTAAATATGATGTGGATAATAAGGATATGGTATCCAAAACTTGTGACTAAGTTTCCTGTATAATAATATACATAGTTAAATCCAATGGTACTGAACTTTTTTATTTTTTTTTACAGGCTCAAGTAAAGAAAGAGGAACCCCTAACACCAACACTAAGTGAAAGCATTCCAAAATTTTACTTCCCTCGAGGACGGCCTAAACCAAATATCAACATTGACGCTCTAATTTCCAGGATAGAGAAAACTTTTTCACAATTCCCAAATGAAAGGGCTACTCTGGAAGACATGGGGAAGGTAGCCAAAGTGAGTATGCATTAAAATAGACCCAAACATTCAAACTGCGCAAGTAGTTTTCTTGTTAAGCTACCAGCTAAATGTAGTATCCTGTTAGCAGATATATACTGTAACAGGTGTGACAAAGTGATTCACTTTACAATGTAAAATGGCAAACCTGGTCAAACAATTATGTTTTAAGGAAGAGAAAGATGGAATAAGATGATTAGCATGAGATTAGTTCAAGCATATCTTACTGTCAGCACTCTGTGGGGGGGGGGGGGGGGGGGGATTGTCCTGTATACTGAATAATATGCAACAAAGAATGAAAGAGGAAAATTGTCTGTTTACCTTATAACGCTTTTATTTATATAGCGCTTTATAACCAGTGGAGAACACTGACCTCATATTTGGTTATTGGTACGAGACCCGGCTGTGTCTCGTATGAATCAGTGGTCTTAGCTGATCAAGAGAAAAGCTTTTTTTTTAATGCACAGTTTTTGTCTCTTAGGCCTGTGAGTGCCCACTCTACTGGAAAGCTCCATTGTTCTGTGCCGCTGGTGGGGACAGAACAGGATTTGTGTCGGTTCACAAATTCATTGCAATGTGGAGAAAGTAAGATATGCGTTTTACAGTATTTCAAGGGTTGTTTTTTCTACAGTGGCACCAAAAATACAGTTGCTTATTAACATGCTGAGTTTTAATAAGTATATTTGTTTGAATTGTGTAAAGAAAAGTTCCCGTTGAGTTTCAGCTTTGGAATTAAGAGTTACTGCCTCTTGGTTCTTTCTGCAGTGTACTACATTTGTATTGTCCATTACTAGCACAACCCTGAAATGTGCCTTAAAAATACTTTCTACATAGTCTTTGGTGCCTCTGTATTTGTATTTTACTTAAATATTATAAAATATATGCATTCAAAGTAAAACCATTGAGATTTTATACATGGTTGTACTTGTCTGTAGCTAGTATGACGAGATGTGATCTGTTATATGTACATCTTATCTGGGAGAATTATTAAATATTAACATTATTTGATTTTTTGCAGAAAAATACAGACCTGCCATGATGATGCAGCAAAGTTTGTCCAGCTTTTGGCCAAACCAACCTGTAATTATTTAGAACAAGAGGACTTGATTCCATTCCTTCAGGTATGGCTGCACTTCAGTTGAATTCTGAGACTGACGTTTTGCTTTTAGTTGTTTAAAATAGATGAATACGAGATTATAGAATACATTATAGCAGTGGTTCCCAAACTTTTTTCAATGTAGGGACCCCCTTGGTGTTTGGACCACTTGCCACGCATTTTTTCACAACAGCATTTCCTGTTTGGTTTGACAAAACCTCCTGACGAATAATGCACTGGAGCTTTGGGTTGTCCTCGAATCCAGTAAGTGTAAATACCAGTGTTGGTTCCCGCAACTGTTACCTTGTGTAGCAATTTATTGCAATCACTGAGTCGCCAACGTTGCTCAATGTACATTTAAAAAACACCTGAATACAAAGATGCTGTAATATATATATATATATATATATATATATATATATATATATATATATATATATATATATATAAACACACCTGTAATACAGATGCAAACTACATACATACATTATAATTGTACATCAGGTGGTTAAAACTATTTGTTGTGTTGATTAGTAATAGTAGTAGCACAATGTGTGATTATGTGGAATGGGTTTTTGCAAGAACTGCGTAACCCTATTTTGGAAGTTGTTTGCGGATCACCTAGAGTTTACTTACAGGGCACAGGTTGGGAACCACTGCATTATAGGAAGTTTAATTTTAAGGTCAAACAATTGTTTGATTCTTGTAACAGGTTTTCTGAGTCTCATATAACAATTCCTAACAATGGTGTTTATAACCATTGCATTAGTTACTTTAGTTTTTCATAGAATTCCTCCTTTGAGAGCTGTGCAAAGATATAGCATCAGTGTAATAGAGAGAATTATAGTTTTGCTAGAGGCCATTGGAGGAACTAGTGTATACCTGCAGAATTCCATAAAATTTGTAACAGTAAATTCAAGAGAATATTTAATAAGAAATAATGTACAGTTTCAACACTGGAGCACTTGGAAATGGTCTGAGATGTGGCCTAACTGCTGTTTTTATTGAATTATCTCAGCTGCTTTGATTTGTATTTGAAACCAATGCAATCTATCTTTTTGACTTCCCACTCTGTAGCTGGTTATGTACTGTCTGAGGACAGAGATTTGTATTCTAGTGGGTATAGTAGACCAGGCTATATGTGTTCAAGTTAGTTTGCAGAAAAGATGCATTTTGGCATCTAGCATTTAATTTGTATTATGTGGGTCTGGCAATGGATTTGACTGTTTTGATAAATTAAATAAGTATTGCTGTGGAGCAGATTTGACTTTCCCAGTAGATTCATAAGCAGAATGAGTTATGTGGTGTTCTTTTATTTAATTTCACCAGAATAGGGTCAAGGTGCATTGCGTTTATCTGAAACTAAAACTAGATTTAATTTATAGACTATTTTTAATATTTATGTAGGAACTTTACAACTGAAATGAAAGCCCCACAAAACTAGAATAGTTGTAGAACTAGAAATGGTGTACTGTGGAACCCTCTTAATGTATTTTGGTTTGCCTTTTGTTTTTGTAGACGTTTAAAGTGGCTCACTAAATAAACAACATTGTTTTGTTGAAAGATTTATATTTCAAATCCATGCTTCTGCTGCTGATTTAGTTCTCATCATTTGTTAAACCGATCAGCCAGCGAACAAATTTTAGCTGATTGTTTTTATTTTTATTTTTTATTTAAAAAGCCTGTCAAGGCTGGTACAGATAAGCTGATTTTGTAATCCTGATGGATAGACTGATCTGTTTTACTGTATTTAAAATACTTTTTACAATATTTTTATGTAATATTAATGATAAATCAGTTCAGTATTTAATTACTTTAACCACTTCAACCCCAGATGTAAATGTTTACCCCTGAAATTGCTATGAAATACTATTAGACAGAAAATAAAGAGTAAGTTGCAGGGTTCTGAAGAATATAGAATATACAGGGTTAGAAACTCACGCTCACCTGAGGCAAATTAAATCTGAAGAGAATTAGTTGATGTCTGTGCCGCAGTAGTCCTCCTGAGTGAGTATGTCAAACAAATGTACAGATATGCTCTCACGTTCACAGTCTTTCATTAGAAAGATGTGTTGTGTAGCAGTGAATAAGCATCTGTCCTACAATGCCAACCCCCATAGTGTTTACGTTTTGTATTCTCCCTCTGTGTGGGATGCAAAATATATTGGGAGTTTGGTTTTACTGAAACACATTGCATCTTCGAAGTAAGTGTAAAGTTATTTTACAAAAATGTGGAGATTTATATTGGGTTGCAGATTCATATCGGGAAGCTGAAATTACAATTTTAAAACCCCCTTTTCTTATATCAATACAGTACTATAGTACCATTTAATAGCAAAACATTCACTGTCAGCTTTGACAAACCAGATATTCAAATCCATTGATACAAAGTCCCCCAGCTTTCTTGAAAAAAATATGCATTTCCCTTATTTCTTTTGTATTTTTAATTCTCTCATTAGTATCCAACCTAGTAGATTCAGCGTCCATCGGTTTGGGCAGATTCTACTGTATTCCTACTGAAGCTGTTTTCTCCCACTGCTAATTAAAAATATTAGCCACCTAGCTAACAATTTCATCCAAAGGGCTACAGTGAAACATTAATTATTCTAGGTAATAATTCATAGTTATTTAATTATTCACAGGCTGTAACCCCCAACTCCACAAACTAACCAGCATTTTTGTAGATAGCAACACATGTAATGAACAATAAAATAAACATTTCACTTGTGTCATCGGTGTCATTTTCAGGCAGAGCTTCGTGGTCGGCAAGGTGACACAGCTGAGAGAATTTTTCCTCTGTCATCCCGTCTGGTGCTGTCAGTGTCAGTTTCTCAGCACACAGTACAGTAGTCGCTCATTAATGAGGTGAAAACAGGTGATTTATTGATCTGTAGAAGCATTTACTAAGATGCCTGTTAAAAAAATAAAAATAAGATAATAATCATCTAAATTTATAAGTGTTTATTTTTTATGGACTTCAACGGTTGTTGTTGATTCCAACTTAGGCACTTCACGTAAGGACTAATAAGTTTACATCAGAACTAGCAAGTTTTCAAAGTTTTCTAATCCTGGTTATACCTCCCCATGTGTTACTACAACTGTTTAAATAATGTGCCTGTAATTTCTTTTCATTATTGACATCCTGACAACTTTTTACACTTCTAAGCAGGGATCCTAGTGTTCTGAAATAAAAAAAAAAATAACTGCAAGGTTTTATACTGGTGACCATCTCCCGATTTTAGCAACACGTGAATGAATGAATTAACTTGGGAGGTGGTCACCTTCTACACAAGGTTTTGTGGGATGGGGCTTCCTGAACTGTGCTGCCAAACAATAAACAAAACTCCCAGCTTTTCACTGTCATATTGATACATAAATAAACTGTAATGATACAAAACAGTAAAACAAAACAGATACATTTTTAATCGGCAGGGCTTTGGCCTGCCTCCTTTAATAGTGTGCAGGGCTCTCTTCTGCCCTGCCACAGATGCACATTGATTACCATGACGGGTACTGCCTCTTTTTTGTTGGCGCAAGTGCACAGAGGAATGTGAACACCTTGAGCATGAACGCTGGGCTGTTTTGCTCTATACTCCGGTGCAATGTCAAAGGATGGTTTCAGATCCAGGTTGTCATCTTTTTCAGAAAATAAAACCTCCTTTCAAAGTTCTTCTTTTCAAAATCCCCTGATCACGCATCAGACCTTATTTCCAGTCTCTGAATCTATCTTATATATGGACGTATTTCATAATAACAAATAATACTGCAAATAAACTGTACCAAAATGAAAGTAAATACTATGTGTACACCTTGATGGTGCTTTGCTGCTGTATCTTCTATTTTTCTCAATGCACTCACAGGTGCAAGTGATGTTTGCGCAAAATGCGATTGAATAAAAATATCACCCGACAAACCCCCAACTGCAAAACAAACATTCTATAGCACCAACACAGCCTATATAGCATGAATACTGACAGACCAAGCGGGGAAAAAAAACCCATAGAATAGACGGCAAACATTGATTTAGCAGGTACGGCAAGTGCTCTGCCTTTTGACATACCTGCGCATGTCCTGGAGCTGAAGTGGTTAACTAATGTTTGGCAGTACGTGTCATGATTTTGGATAGTGAGTAACTATACTTGGCCGTAGTAACACTTCTGCATTGTTGATACTGTAATCTTTCCTTCTTTAAACAATGTTCCTACTTGTAGGTGACCACTATAGAATGGAAATTTGATTGCGCATTTTTCTGGTCCAGTACAGGCTCGGGATGTTTGTTACCAAAATTCCATTTATTTCCATTTGTGAAATGTTTCCCAGGTTGCTGGTTAAACTACAGCCTGGACTGTTCTTAGGGAGCAAACAGATTTACTGTTCTACTGTTTGCTTTCAAAGTGTGTCCAAAGAACTTGTACAGTTTGCTTATCCGTATAGTAAACGGACAAACCTTTCTAAATGTTAACATCTGGTGGCTTATATTGACCGGCAGTGTTTTCAGAGATGTTGAGAAGTTATGCGTGTGTACAGAATACTGTATTGAAGTAACTGATTTGATTGAGAGTGTAGAAATTCCTTGGTGTTGCAGTGGGTAAATGGAAAACTTCAGTCTAATGTGGTTCCTTTCCCAGTGTTGTCAACTTAGCACCTGACACCAGAGGGATGAGTTTTGCAGCTGGTAAGGTCTTGGGGGTTTTGTTGAGCATTATAACTTTAGCGTGGTGTGTGTTGATCTTGTACTAAATCTTTGTATTGTATAAAGAGTTCCTCAAACTTCAGTAACAGTTTTGAGCTTTTTTTCCTTAATCTACACAACATGGAAATGAACGAACATTCTGTGTTTTTATTCTATTAATAAAATAGTTTTTATTCATATTCTGTACAGTCAGTACTTTGTTTCTCTGTCACAGTGTGTGTATGTACCAGTATACAAAAAAAAACCACATTATTTTCCACTTGCTTTTATATTTCAGGATGTGGTAAATACACATGCTGGTCTCACGTTTCTAAGGGAGGCATCAGACTTTCATTCTCGCTATATTACCACAGTAAGTATATACATTTGTGTCTTTATCGTTGTATACATACAGCATGTTTGTTTGTGGGTTTAGTCAAGTATTATCACATAATAGTAAATTCATCCAAGCAGTTTTATAACTAAGTTTCTTTTTAATACTAGTCACTGAAATTCAGCAGACAGGCTTTTAGCTATTTTTTTAAAATTATTTTATTTATGTAAATCAGCAGCTGCAATGGATGATATCTAAATAAATGTCAATGTAGTTTACTTGCACATTCAGAATTGTTAACTCCATGCTTTAGTAATTTAAAATCTAACCACTGTGTTTAATACGTTGAAAATACACACCAAATGGGTTAAATTCATATGAATAAGAAGTTACTACAGCTCTTAATCTAAAGAATCACTGGACTAATTTAATACCTTATTTTATAATCCTCTAGGGGCGAAAGACAGATACATTGTAACCAACCTGTAGTCTGTCTGGAGGCGCTCAATTAGTTACAACTGAAACTATCCTGCAGTCTAGTATCAGTACTGTCCTCTGTACTAACCAAATGAGCGTCCCAGTTAGTACATTACTTTTAGTTTTGTTGCAATTAAAATATTTGATACAGTGTTTTTACTAACACTTAGAAAAGGCCTTTAATGTTATTTCCTGTTCTGATTCATCTTCTATTTTGAAATAGTTGTCATTGCATGTTAATTTTTAATCTTTGTGGGGTTTATTTTTTTGTTTACAGGTTATTCAGAGGATATTTTATAATGTAAACCGATCATGGACTGGAAAAATAACTTGTTCGGATCTCAGAAAAAGCAGTTTCTTGCAGGTCTGTTTTAAAAAATTTTGTATTCTTGTTTTTTAGTGCTACCATTTTTATTTTACAAATATGTTTCTATCTACATTAAAATTCCACACAGTTAGGCCTCAGGCACACACAGTGTAGTTGGCACAACAACAGCATTAATATACTGCACTTGCTCCGGTAGAATTGTAGACACACACTTTTCCTAACTGCAGTGAGTGTAGTTACTGTTCAAACTGAAGTCAGAACTGCACCAGGAGCTACTTTTCCTATAATTAAGTGAGGTTTCCCTCTTTCCAACATGGGAATTACTCTACATGGGAAACTGATTGTCTCATTAATAATTTGAATATGGTCTCATGTCTTCCATGTGTATTCTTAGGGCACTTTCACACGTAGTTCACTCACAAGTGATTCAAATCATAGTTCACTTGCAAACAAACAACATTTTTTTCAGGTTTGCGTTTGTTAGTTTTTAAGCGAACTTGAGTTTCTTGAAAAGTGAATTTGAATGTGCATGTTTGGTTCACTTGCAGCTTTATCCAGACTAGAGTTCTATTGGTTTCACATTGCATATTTCCATATTTCAGCTCTCTTGATGATTACTAGAGTGGAAGTTCTCTCTGGGAAAATGTTTTCCATCATGCCCAATATGAACAGTACCTTACGTGATGTACTGTTGTGCGTGTTCTTTTGGTTTATTTGGCACGTATAACATCAAATCATTGCCAAAGAAACAACATGCTGAAAAGAGGCTGGTGTTTGGAAGATTAAAATATTGATAATGATGATAGTAATAATAGCTGCTTGTGATTGTTGTACACATGACAGTGTGGTGAGTGTGAGATACAGATGCAACATAGGAGCTGGTTTACTAAACTCAGGTGGAGCAGCAAAAATGCAACATTAATGTCTGTACTGCTTTGCCTTGGCACAATGTACAACTCTGAGGCACTGACGCAACAAAATTAACTTTTTTCACAAGAGGTTGTAGACTTTCTATAGACACTGTGTGTGTGTGTATGTGATTTTATTTAAAAAAGTAATCTATTATCATAAATAATAATAAATTAAACAAACAATTCAATAACAATACAAAACATATACATATTTAAACAAACAATATTATACATTAAATGTTTGTTTATTTATTTATTTAAAATCACACCGTCATAATTAAAATTCCTTCTTCCACTAAACACACCGCTTAACCAACAGCCCAGACTGTTTGGAACAACTCCAATTGATGTGCTAATTTATAATACTTAAAATCAATTCGAATGTTTTAAGCCAACAACACTTTAAACACAGGTATTACATCAGTAGTCAATACATTGCTCAGTTTGTTTTTTCTGCTTTTTAAAATGGTTAATTTAGCTTGACCAATAAGAACATTTGCCAATTTAACACTAGACTTATTCCCCTTAGAAAAATTAATCCCATATATGAAAAAAACATGGAAAAAATTAATTCCTAAACGAGTAAACAACTTGTCTAGTAACTTCATCAGAGACTGCAGCCTTGGACAGAACAAAAAACAATGAAAAACAGTTTCTCTCTGCTGACAAAAAACACACTTATCTGCATCTGACTGAATAATACTGAGAAACAGCAGGTTTAACAGAAACTTCAACACCCAGTCTCTCCCTCCAGTGCATAGCTGGGAGATTTGTTCAAAGTTAAGTTTCTAAACTTAATACACAGCCTGTGCAATGCTTTCTTTTCTATTGCTCCAAATTGCAGGATGTAGAATGCATGGAAGTGTAAAAGGTGCCCTGGGGAGTCATCATCCTGATCGACAGCAGGTCTAACCTGAATCTTAAAAACCTCTGGCTCTAAACCTGAGAACTGTGCCCTTTGAGAAACTGACTCCTAACCTTCATGCCCTTGTTAGAGAAGGCTCACCGGTCTCACTTCAAACTCAGATGCTAGGACCTCAGGGCTTTTCCAAGCTTGCTCTTTAAGATCCTCTAACTGCATAATTTTTATCAATCCTTTAGTAGTTAGTAAACACTTAAAACTATTTGACTCTAAAGTTGGGCATTTCAAATCAGGATTAAATACCAACGGCTCTTCTAAGAGCCAATGTAACCCCACACACCTAAAATCTTGTACTCTAAATAGCATCCAGGCATTCAGCAGCTCCCAGTAAAAATCAGGTAAAACAGATAAGTCCAGCTGTGCAGTATTCAATAAAAACACCTGTCTGTCTAAACCCAACTTCCCCACCTGTTGGAGGAAAAAAAGCCAGTGCTGTCCAGGGGAGAGATTCAGGAGCATAGAGCAGCCTCTGTATAGAAAGCAGCCTAAACACTCCCACCCTACTCACAACATCAATCAAGCCCTGCCCTCCCTCTTCAACAGGCAAAAACAGCACACTCTGCTTTATCCACTGCAATCCGTCCCAGAAAAAATCTACTATCACTCTCTGGATCTCTTTTAATAACAACACTGGGGGGTCTACACATCTTACTATGTGCCATAACGTAGAGGTTACTAGGTTGTTAATCACTAAAACTCTACCTCTATAGGATAGTTTAGTCAGGAGCTATCTGACCTTATCTAACATCCCATCCCGTTCTTTTTAGCCACCCCTTCTCCTCCCAATTCCAGGAACACTTCCAGGTATCTAAAAACTGCTTGACTCCACTGTAACAATAGGGGGAGATCTGGAGGCATACTGCCTTCCAAAACACACTGCTTTTTGACCAGTTTGTCTTCGCAGAGGACACTTCTCCAAACAATGTTAAGCAATAATTTAGTATTTGTACATCTTTTTTTCCCCAAAACAAAGACTACAGCAAAGTCAATACTGCACACTGACAGCTCAAAGGCAGTTCCTTTTCCACAATACTCTCAAGTACCAAGGTCTTTTCCGACTCATAGTTTGGAAGAATAACACACTCTCTCCCATCATTTGGAGCATAAACATTTATAAAGACAAGTCTTGCTACAAATAATGACTTGAACTCTTAATAGCTGCCCTTGAACCTCTTCACTCACAATGAAATAATCCGTTTTAAAATCTTTTAGAAAATAAAATAGCGACTCCTGTACTAAAATTAGTACCATGGCTCAGTGTAACCTCCCCCTCTCATTATTTAAACCAATCTGCCTTATTGTTTTCATTTGTATGTGTTTCTTGAAGCATGGCAACACCTTTTCTTCTATGTTAAATATTCAAAAACTGCAGTTCTCATTCCTACATCTCTCCCCCCATTGATATTTAAGGTACCCAAATTAAAAGTCTGCATAATAGGATTAAAGAGAAAATAAACACAACAAACCAACAGACAAAAGAAAATAAGATAATTGTGCATGTCAAACATTTTTACTAAATTTAAAAGAAGCATGCACTTTGCTCATTAAATTCTTGAAAGTCTCGTTCTTTTTTTTCTCAATTCCTATAACTGGCACATTGTGCATCAACTGCTGCGCCGATCTTACAATAAAGTAGAGAATTAATAACCAAACTATTTGTTTTCAGCATCATTCACTGCTGTGGTTGTCGCTGCCTTTCGGTCTGTGTTTGATTAGCCTGTGCATTGACATTTAATTAAACTTTACCAGGGTTGGCCAACCTTGAATTATTCAATAGTACTAAAAAGTAACTTAATGTAAGCAGACAAATATTTTTGGTTTGGTCTTTGTCTTATGCTTATTGATGAAACTCTGCATGGGCATTTATAATAATTACATGTTCCATACTCTTGTATATCCTTAGCTGGGTATACTACTATAATGGTGTATGTTCCTTTAATAACTTTATATTGATATTTAAAGGAACACCATCTACATGAAATTATATATATATATATATATATATAAATGTAAAATGTACAGTGTATAATAATAAAATGTCTACAAAGCCAATGCCAGCCCTTCTCTGTTATAAGACATGCATTCTAACAATGTCTTTTTTTTTTAACAGAATGTGGCATTGCTGGAAGAGGAGGAGGATATTAATCAGCTTACAGAGTATTTCTCTTATGAGCATTTCTATGTCATTTACTGCAAGTTTTGGGAGCTAGACACAGACCACGACCTTTACATTGATCAGAAGGACTTGGCCAGGCACAATGACCACGGTATGATATTTTTTCAACATCCAGTAAAACTGCAAGTGATAGGGCCATTTTTGGAAAATCAAATATTAAGCAACATTCAGTGCTGGAACAGCAAGCATTAAACTTTGGTAACAACTACGGCAAAACTTTTTTTTTTTTTCAATCAAATTTCACTATTTTGATAAACCTACAACCTTTAAAAATGCAAGCCTTATCAGGTATGAGGCCAGGCATATTCTGATAACATCAATGTGTGCGATTGAGATACCCCCATCTCCAGTTCTGAATCAAATAGAGTTCCTACTGGTACCTAAAACTTTAAAAAAAGCATGTGTATTGTTAATTTGTATTATGAATGTAAAATTGAATTGTCATTAAAAACTATAAAGTTAATTGTCTTAGGGATTTGAATAACTAGCAGTACATTCAGAAAGTGAAAATGATTGAGCACCAGGGTTACAGTATGTTTGGGAACCACCAACTTATTTCCCATGTAAAGTCCCTTAAAATATGTTATTTTAAATCATTTGTTTTGTTTTTGTTTTGTTTAAGCATTGTCCCATAAAATGATTGAAAGAATTTTCTCTGGAGCAGTTACAAGGTAAATATATTTTAAAATTAAGAAATAAGACATTCATTATTATTATTATTATTATTATTATTATTATTATTATTATTATTATTGATTACCAAATATAAATGTTTCTTGATTTTAGAGGCAGAAAAATTCAAAAGGAAAGAAAAATGAGCTATGCTGACTTTGTGTGGTTTCTAATTTCTGAAGAGGACAAAAAGACAAACACAAGGTAAAAAAAATAAAACTCGGATCTGAACATAGTTCTAATCCTAAATTAATTTGGAAAATGATAATGTAGCACTCAATCATAATTCTGAGTTCAAACTGAAAAAAACAGAGGTTTCAAGGAAAAGTACTGTGCTTGCGTAAGTTCAAGGACTCCACTTCCTCCCTGCTGGTTTCAACATGATTGAGGCAACCAAAGGAAATTACAATGAGAATGTTACATAGTAAAGGGTAAGCTAATACACTTACCCCTTGTTATATCACCCTTGCTGTACTGTGGATTTGGCATGCCTTAACTGCAGTATACATAGGCAATATCACTTAGAATTACTGTTCATTTTATTTATTACAAACAAAAATGTACAAAACAAATAATAACAAAGAATTCATATCATACTGTTATCATATAAGCACGCATTTCACAGTAACATAAAACAAATTAAATATCTACTTGCTGAAGCAGTGTTTATTTTAGCCAATGATCACTAGTAATGCACTAACGAAAGTCACAGGGCAGTGATGTCAGCTCCCTAGCAACAAGCCTCCTATGTTTGGAATGGGATTTCTTCAGTGCAGCGGGTTTGTGCTATTGAGAAAGGAGAGGAAGACTCATGAAATTAATTGGAGACTTAAGCAATTACCCTTTGCAGTATGAATTAAAATGGTGTGCTGCTTTTTCTAAAAAAGCGGGTTGCGTCAAGGATTTATATTAGACCCATGATGCCCCCGATTAAACGAGGGAGTGGTTGTACAGTATTCGTTAGTCTATTTTTTTAAAACCCCAAAAGTAAAGATTAAAGCTAAGGTTTACAATTTTATAAAAGCAAACTATGAAGGTATGAAACAGAGACTAACAGAAGTAGATTGGAGTAAAATAGAGAAAACACCCACAGAAGGGTGGTTGTTCTTCAAAAATGTAGTACTAGAGGAACAAAACAATTACATCCCTAAAGTAGACAAATCTAAATGTAAAACTAAATTGCCAAAATGGTTTTATAAATATTCAGCGAAAAAAGACACTTTACAGAGCATTAAAAAAGGACCAAAAAGAAAGTACGCAGAAAGAGTACACGGAACTGCAAACACAAGAGAGAAATAGAAATGAACATTGCTAAGGGAGCTAAAACCAATTCCAAAATGTTTTTCCAATATTACAACAGCAAGAGAACATTCAAAGAGGAGATTAAATGTTTAAGAGATACAAATGGCAAGATCATAGATGAAGAAAAAAAATAGCAAATATATTAAATGATTACTTTTCACAAGTTTTTACAAAGGAAGATACTGACAACATGCCCCACATGTCATCCAGTTCCTATCCAGTTTCAAATAACTTTAGCATAACTGAGGCAGAGGTGTTAAAGGGACTAGGAGCTCTTAAAATAAACAAATCCCCTGGGCCAGATGAGATCCTCCCAGTAGTACTCAAAGAAACGAAAGAAGTAATTTACAAACCAGTAACCAAGATCATGCAGCAGTCTCTTGACACAGGGGTGGTACCGACAGACTGGAAAATTGCAAACGTAATACCGATCCACAAAAAGGGAAACAAAACTGAACCAGGTAACTACAGACCAGTAAGCCTGACTTCTGTTATATGCAAACTTATGGAAACTATAACAAGATCCAAAATGGAAAATTACCTATATGGTAACAGGGTCCTGGGAGACAGTCAACATGGTTTTAGGAAAGGGAGATCGTGTCTAACTGACTTGCTTGATTTTTTTGAGGATGCAACATCGATAATGGATAATTGCAAAGCATATGACATGGTTTATTTAGATTTCCAGAAAGCTTTTGACAAAGTCCCGCACAAAAGATTAATTCTCAAACTGAACGCAGTTGGGATTCAAGGAAACACATTTAAGGAGTGGTTAACTCCTTAAAAAAGTGGTTAAAAACCTTAGAATGGAGTGTGGTAACCAGTGGAGTATCAAAGGGATAAGTATTAGGTTCTCTACTATTCCTAATCTAAATTAATGACTTAGATTCTGGTATAGTAAGCAAACTTGTTAAATTTGCAGATGACACAAAAGTAGGAGGAGTGGCAAACACCGTTGCAGCAGCAAAGGTCATTCAAAATGATCTAGACAAGATTCAGAACTGGGCAGACACATGGCAAATGACATTTAATAGAGAAAAGTGTAAGGTACTGCACGCAGGCAATAAAAATGTGCATAATAAGTCTCATATGGGAGATACTGAAATTGGAGAAGGAATCTATGAAAAAGACCTAGGAGTTACTGTTGACTCAGAAATGTCTTCATCTAGACAATGTGGGGAAGCTATAAAAAAGGCTAACAAGATGCTCGGATACATTGTGAAAAGTGTTGAATTTAAATCAAGGGAAGTAATGTTAAAACTGTACAATGCACTAGTAAGACCTCGTCTTGAATATTGTGTGCAGTTCTGGTCACCTCGCTATAAAAAAGATATTGCTGCTGTAGAAAGAGTGCAAAGAAGAGCGACCAGAATTATTCCGGGCTTAAAAGGCATGTCATATGCAGAAAGAATTGAATCTGTTCAGTCTTGAACAAAGAAGACTATGTGGCGACCTAATTCAAGCGTTCAAAATTCTAAAAGGTATTGACAATGTCGACCCAAGGGACTTTTTCAGCCTGAAAAAAGAAACAAGGACCAGGGGTCACAAATGGAGATTAGACAAAGGGGCATTCAGAACAGAAAATAGGAGGCACTTTTTTACACAGAGAATTGTGAGGGTCTGGAATCAACTCCCCAGTAATGTTGTTGAAGCTGACACCCTGGGATCCTTCAAGAAGCTGCTTGATGAGATTCTGGGATCAATAAGCTACTAACAACCAAACGAGCAAGATGGGCCGAATGGCCTCCTTTCGTTTGTAAACTTTCTTATGTTTGTTTTTCTATTGGTCTGACTATATCACGGCTCGATATGTAGCGGCTTTATATTGGACCTTGACACCCGCAATATACCGAGTGGGTGGTGTATATGGTATTTTACTATAACAATATCTGGACATTTTGAAGGTGCTTTTGGGTAATACAAGGCATAGAAGTCAGCGAAACTTTAACGCATGTCAAACGGAACAAAATGTGTGGTTTAAAAAAAAAACCAGTAGGTCAAGATCACTTTTAAAACTATGAGTCATAAGAATGTGTTTGTTTAATGTATCTGGCTTAGTCATTGCTCCATGAAGAAGTCATAGCTGATGAGCCTCAGAGCAAATGAAGAGAAAATATGCTTATTTACAGTTATGAGTGTGTTCCTGTTTATTTATTGTATAATTAATTCACAGTAATAGAGCCTATGATTTTTTTCAACAATGTAGTTTAACACATCGGGGTGTCTAAATATCCATGTATCTAAACACCTATTGTTATTTATACTATTTAAGTAGTTGTATACATTAAGATACAAAGCAAAATGATTACAAATCAGTTTTTTGTTGTTTTTTTCAATAAGAAGATTATCCAAATGGCCTTCTACCACAAGTGCATTTGACCTTTGGGACTCTATATTCAGATCATTAGAGTTGGTTTTAATCCATTAATCATTACAGTTAAGTAATCTGTCTTGTGTGGCTTTCAGACAAACAGAAACCAAGGAGGTCAAACCAGTAAGTATGTGTGAGTCACGCAAGAAAAAAGTGAGATTGTCTATATGCAGTGTTTAACCAGAGACCAAGAAACTTTTGAAAGGCATGTATAATGCAAGCAATACAAAGTTAACTTTTTTTTTTAAATGAAGACCTGACAATACATTAGACCCCAAATCAGTTTCATGGATAGAGCTGTTTTATACTCCAGTTAGCATAAATACTGTACTACTGGCTTTGGAATATTGGTGGTTTAACTAAAGTGCTTCCTTTACAGCATAGAGTACTGGTTCCGGTGTATGGATCTTGATGGAGATGGAGTGCTGTCTATGTATGAGCTTGAATATTTCTATGAGGAGCAATGCCAGAAGCTGGAGAACATGGCCATAGAACCACTACCTTTTGAAGATTGCCTCTGCCAAATGCTGGACCTTGTCAAACCGGAATGTGAAGGTAATTGCTCTACTTAAACATTGTGTCACAAACAAAGCTATTTCACATTTAAATTTGTTTTTTATCTTGCAGAACTTATCTCCCATCAAGATTTATACTTTGTCTTTGAGTGTTTTATTTCAGTGTTGAAATATATTGCAATGTTTATGTCAATCTATTTAAAAATGAAACCAGAGTATATATTTACTGCATTCCTCTCCACAGGCAAGATTACCCTCCATGACCTGAAGAAGTGCAAGTTGTCACATATATTTTTTGATACCTTTTTTAATATTGAGAAGTATTTGGACCATGAGCAGAAAGATCCATTTTCAAGGGTAATAAAAATAACTGCAGATATGAATTGTAATATATATGTTTATGTAAATTGTTGTTATTTCTGAATACAGTGCCCACTTTGTAACCCTGTGGTGTGTTTAGGAAGGAGAGAATGAAGGGCAAGAGATTTCTGACTGGGAGAGGTACGCTGCAGAGGAATATGAAATCCTGGTAGCTGAAGAAGCAGCCAACGAACAGTTTGATGGGTAAGAGATTGTTTTAGATTTAGATTGACAAGGAATTGGTATGTAAGTATCATACAGTCTTCAGGCTGCAGTTACTTTTATGATGTTTGGGAGTTGCTAAGTATAATTTTTGCCATCTCTGCAAAATAGTCAACACTTTCAGTTCTATTCAACGGTATGATGCTTTTTTTTCAAAATGTGATCAAATACACATCTAATAGATACACAAGGTAAATGGCTAGAAAGATAATACCTTGAAGCCATGTGATTGTATTACAGTTTCAAAACATACTTATCACGCATTTTTTAGGAAGTGTGAATTCGGTATAAAATGGAGTTAATAATTTAGGTGAGTATCATCTGTGTGTGTGTGTGTGTCTATATAGATAGATATATATATATATATTATATATATATATATATATATATATATCTATATCTATATATATATATATATATATACACATATATATATACATACACACATATGCATACTGGTTTTGTTTTTTTGTTTGCTAAAACAATGCCTTACTGAAGTTATAACTACTTTAACTGGCTAGGGAGACACTGACAGGTGTTCCATGCTGATTTTAGGGACTTCTCTGAATTTTAAAGACTACATAGCAAAAGTAAGGATATTCAAAAGGTAAGAGTGGTGGAAACATGGGTTACTACAATGGTTTCAGGTGTAGGTGTTAACCCACTTTAACTGTTTTTACCTACTGGTGGCAATAACGTATTATAAGGTTGTCTCCTTTCACCTAGTTTATACATGTGAATTCTGTGAAATACTATAAACCACCATCTGTTAAAAAGTGTAGTACATATTTTATTTTGTTAATGTATGACACCAACATTTCTACATGTGGAACAATGTTCTTTTTTTTCTGTATTGTCAGCTATGAAAATGACCTCGACCCCATAGACCGACAAATCTCAAATGAGTTAAACCTGCGAGGGGACAAGAGATCTTTCTTCGAAATACCCAACCCACACCCCAACATCAATTTGGATGAATATGAGTATGAAGATGATTTTGAATGACCTCTATTGCATGTATTTTCTACAATACAGGCAATCTGCGGCAGGACTGCAGTAACTGCATAAACTAGTGTTCAGTGAGGAATAATAATATTTAACCTCACTGATCAGTATGTAGCTTCAGGCCATTTGCGCTCATCCTTAGAGATGGGAATCACAAACCTGGACAGCCAAAGGCCTCCCTGTGGCTGTAACTGTAATCATTAACCATGCAAAACAAAGGAATCTCATTGTTAGTGCAAAAAAAAAATTGTAATTTGTTCCTAAAACAAGCAAAAGTAAAATATAGCAAGAAATAAAACATAGAACTAAAACTCTTCTTCCTTTACTTGCTGTAATTTAGTAAGTTGTTAGGTACATTAGAAAAAGTAATTTATGTAAAAATTGGAACTTAATCACAATTTACTCAATGGACGGGTGCTGACTGGCCAGTAGTTTGAGTGATGTATTATCTGTAAATAGGAATTCCTATAGTATTTATTATGCAAACTAGAGAGAGAGAGAGAGAGAGAGAGAGAGAGATTGGTTGGTTGGTTGTGCATAGAGTATAATCAAGTCAAAATCACAGTTTTTAGATTTTTGTTATCATCTTGGTTCACACCGCACTGAAATTTAAATGCTTAGATAACAGTTGAATGTGCATCTAAAAGCAATACATTTGTCATTTATTTCAAAATTAGCTAATGCAACATTCCAGAGATATTAACCAAACTAACCATTACACATAATAAAATGTTCAGCGCAAAATGAAATGATAGAACGGATTTTGCTAAAATTTTTAAGGACTATACAGGTGCCTGTTTATTCATGTGTTCCACTTCTATGCATTTACCCTTTAAAAAATAAAAAAGTGTGCCTTGTATTATATTAATTTAAATAAAGAAAAAAACTTTCATTAATCAGAGATTCCTGAAATGTACAAGGTTTTTACTAAAGTATGAATTTTCCATTGTAGAAGTTATTCTTATAAATGATAGTCATTGTATCTATATATGTACTGTTCTTTGTGCTTGCTGTGTATTATTTGTTGCAAAATGCCATTATGTTCAGTAAACGTTGAAGGATTTTCTATTTGTAAAATACTTAGTAGCATTTTACTGTATTTTTATTCAGGAAAAAGGGAACCAAATGTTTATAATTTAATTTGTTCAAATAATTTTAAATAAAGTATAAATATGGCTGATATTAAGGCTGCCTGTTTTTCTGCTCTGTAGAAAATCTAAGCCAAAAACTCAATTTTTTTAAATTGGTTTTCCAGTAGAAAAAGTATTGTACAAAAATAAACAGCAGTAAACAAAAATTCTTTGTTTATTCTTTTTTTTTTCAGCAAAGTGTTGAAAAAGCGTAGGAGAATATAAAATATGTAATATTGCAAGATACAACACTGGTTTTTGGAGAGAAATATGCTACAGAACTTCAGATTTTAAAAATAAACAAATATTGGGTCTGTAAAACTAACAGCACTGTATGTATTACATATAAAAATTATTAGTTTACTGACAGTTAATTGTTTATCTAAAGTTTCAAACAAAAGTATTGTCATCCTACACGTAATTTAAGATTATTAAAGAAAACTACAAGCATTTAGTGAACATTAGACACTAATGACAAAGACCAAAATGCACAATTGCTGGTAGTTTTAAAAGCAATATTTATTAAAAACAAAACAAAACAAAAAAACAATTAAGCAATTTAAAATATTTGTTCATGACAAAAGTATTGGCACCTTTACACTCTTCAGCAAAATTCTCTGGTTTGATGAGTCTACAATAGAATGTATCCCCAAAAATGGACCATATTATGTTAGGAGAGAAAAGAAAAGGGTAAAGCCTTCAGTGAAGAAAACCTTGTACCTACAGTTAAACATGGAGGTGGTTTGATCCTGGTGGGGACAATTAGCAATTCAGCAACTGGAGACACTCCTATGTTTGAAGATCAAATGAGTGAAGCCATGTATCAAAACATTCTACAAACTACAATGATACCATCTGCTTATAGGCTGATTGGCAGTTTATCTTCAAACACAAGAACTACCCAAAGCATACAGCTAAGTCGACTCTGGAATTATTGAAGCAAACGAAGATAAAAGTTCTGGAATGCCCTATGTAATCACCGGATCACAATTCAATAGAAATGCTTTGGACTGATCTGAAAAAAGCTGTATCCAGTCTGTCTGGCCAATGTTCACTAAATGCTTGTATTTAACATGTTTTCTTGAATTCTCATATGAGTGTATGGTGCCAATCAAGGGTTTTGTCTGACTGTACTTAAACAATAACAAGTGTCACAAATCCAACATAACATATACACACAACTAAACATATTCCACAAACCAATGGTTCACAAGCAGAAAAGCTTCTGTATTTTAGACCGTATTATATACAAGACACCACACATTATCCTTTCGGTAGCGTTGTACCCTGGCCTGTCATTCATTTTATGTAAGTTATGTGAAAAAGTAATCTCTCACTTAGACTCTAACTGGTTACACCACCTTTAGTAGCAATTACTGCAACCAAACGCTTTTTGTAGTTCTTGATCAGTCTCTCACAGTGCCGTGGAGGAATTTTGGCCCACTCCTTCATGCAGAACTGCTTCAACTCAGTGACATTTGTGTGTTTTAGAGCATAAACTGCTTGTTTCAGGTCCTGCCACAACATCTCAATAGGATTTAGGTCTGGACTTTGACTAGGCCATTCCAAAACTTTAAATTTCTTGTTCTTCAACCATTCTGATGTTTGTTTTAGATCATTGTCTTGCTGCATGACCCAGCTGCGCTTCAGCTCCACCTCATGGACAGATGGCCTGACATTCTCCTATAGAATTCTCTGATACAGAGCAGAATTCATGGTTCCTTCAATGACAGCAAGTCGTCCAGGTCCTGATGCAGCAAAGCATCCCCAAATCATGACACTACCACCATCATGCTGGACTGTTGGTATGAGGGTCTTACTGTGGAATGCAGTGTTTGGTTTTCACCAGACATAACGGGGCCCATGTTGGCCAAAAAGTTTCACTTTTGACTCATCTGTCCATAGAACATTGTTGCAAACTATACCACTACATTCTGTTTCATTTCTATTTTAATACAGGTTACCAGTGCATATATTTGATATGCCATTTATTATCCTACATATATGTTGTCTTTACTGACAGCACCAAAGACTGCTACAAAGTATTTGTACTGTATTAAAACGCTGAAAAGTTATTTCTGTCCCTGTCCCCTATTTATCCAAATTGTTTACCTGGTGTGCTTTATAGTCAGCTTTCAAATAATACATAATTTATGGGAAACATACAAACTGCAAACAGGCACCCTTTCTTTTTTAGACCACAGTAATAAACAGCTGCATCACTTTCAGAAAATGTTGCAATGTACACCACATTACAAGGCTTGTGCAATATTCGCTGAACTGCAGTGTTATGTAGCTTCTCAGGAGGTAATGAAAAAACAACACTGTCAAAAAAGACATACGCAGAAGCAAGGTCTTTCATGAGCATGTGTATGTCTGAGTGTGCCGTTACCTTGGATTGGAAAAAACCAAAAACGTCCCTATATGGACCTCTTCCTTGGATAATACCAAGATCCCTGCTAACATCACGCCTGCTCACATTTTATTGGCTGCCAATACTTTAATTAGAACAACACTGTTGCAAATATTCATAAGTATTAATGTATGAGAGTGAGTTGCTTACCCTTGAGAAGACTTGAGCCACTTTCCTCCTTTGATCCCAGTTGAGATGACCTGTGGTGTGAATTTCATATCGGGAATTCTTCCATTTGCGTCACTGCTCACCAGCAAAGAGTTATCACACAGTTCTGTCAAACCAGAATTTAAAAAGAAACGTCATACCTGTAATTATAAACTACATACTTCTTATACAGTGACAATGATAGATCCTTTATACAATTCTATAAAACCCTATATTTTCAACAAAATGAATCTTCATGCTAAAATATTCTTTAAGTGTTTTTTTTTTTTGTTCCTTTAAGATTGAGCACAAAATCCAGAAGCAAATTACTTTCTTAATCTGCAGTGAACTGGTATTTTAAGCTATGAACCGGACTGGTTAGATGCTGCATGTCATACAATAATGTTACTTTTATAGGAAAGTGATTTGAAACCTACAAGATCCAAAAATGTAAAGTACATGTAAAGTAAAGACTAAATAACATCATATGGTATCTCACTATTTTTTGAAGACAACACTGTTTCGAATTCTTTTATAAGTTACTGTGTAATACGTTGTGTGTAAACAGTCTCTCTTACTGTATCAGAGATGTCATCACATACAATTTGGACGAGAGGACTGTGAAGACAAGCTGCTAAAACTGAACAATGACATCACTTATACAATCAGAGATACCTGACCATTGACATATTAACTTATAACATCAGGCAAAATAGCTTTAAAACTAAAATTTGTTAAAACATAGCTTCTAAACTAAATGGTTCAATCCAAAAATGAAACCCCAGTCACTGAATAATGCATGTAGGCCTGCAGGTGCTGTGTCACAGTGAGACTATATATTAAAAACAGAAGTGCAATAAAGAAATGTGCATAATAATTTGGTAATAATTTATATGGCGAAATAGTGTCAAGTTCATCAACATTTAGAGAAAGTAAAGTTAATAGGATGAACCTTTTTATTTCACTTTTTGTTTGTGGTGTTCTACGCACAGGACAACACCCACACATACTGGCTGTACTGGAATGTTGGCAGCTACTTCACTGTGATTGGTTGATTTCTGATGTGTAATTTATGATTTTTAGTAACTTATCTCCATAATATCTCTTACTACCTTAACCAGTTTATCTTCACATTTTCAGGTAATGTACACTTCCTAACTATAATATTTGGTAAGATCAGTGCCATATTATTTTAATAAAATAATGTTTTACAGGTTTGTGATCCTCTTACAAACATACAAAGCAAACAAAAGTGATTTCTCAGGTTTCTCAAAAAGGTTTTTTCTAAAATGTGGCTGCAAACGAACCCTCGACATATAGGAATGAGATGCAAGTTGCGTGTCCCTTAAATGATTATGTATGGAATTCCTTGTATAAACCAAATGCTCAATGAAAAGACTGGGGAATTTGAAGCCATTCTATCAATTGACAAATACTATCTTTTGAGGAAAAGAATGTGTCTAAAGCAAGCAGGAAAGTATCTGTCAGCCTCCTCAGTGCATGATGTGTTAAGAATTGTGTCAACCAGCAATCCTGACTCCTAATTAAACATTTATAAGCGAATTCTGTAGTCTTTGACACTGCCACATCGGATGTTAACAGATATTGATCATGCTTATCTGCCCTGATCCATATTCACATGTGCAATATGACCACTGGAATTTTTGACCCTGAACTAGCAGTTAAAGTTTGGTCGCAGTAAGCAAATTCTTATCTTTGCCCAGTAATCCTGATGTTTGCTGGGTAGTTTTCTAGCCATGTTACACTTTTCATACTCTGTACCCAATTTTGATGAACACAAAAAAAAAAAAATGAAAGGCAATGTGCAAACTCATTATTATTCTGTGTTCAGTAACTTCCTGTAACTGTGTTTGCTCTTTGAAAAGACCTGCTTAAAGGTTTGTTTAGATCACAAAAGTTTTCAAAATTGCTTGGGTGAAAATGATAATCAGGCTCCCCCTACATTTTTGGGCTGATTGCACCCTCCTAGTGCCTTATATTTAGACGTTAATGACCCTTGCTTTAGTGTTTGTGCCTTGCCCTGTGATCAGAATGAGGCCCTCTATGTTTCTCCCTTAAAGTGACTGTAGCTAACAAAATTCAATAAATCCCCACAACCATTCAATATACAGGTCTCACAATGAAGCAAACATGTATTTTAGCAAACACTGTTTGTTTGAACTAAAGATTAAAACCATCCCCACCTCTTCAGGGCCTTTCCTGTCAGCAAACCACTAGCAGCTTCCCCTAATGACTGACATTAGAAGCTTGACCCTGCTGGGTGTGCAAGTGTAACAGATTTCCAGAAAGTCAAAGCAAAAAAACAAAAAAAAAAACTTCCTTTTTACCTTTTGTTTCTGTTTTTGTCATGTGCTAATATGAAAATACAAGTTTGCTAGATCATATGTTTTATTTCAAAACTGCACATTTATGACCTAATTAGCAAATCAAAGTGCAGGACCTTTACAGTAAGATTTCTGAAAATAACGTGTTTGTTAACAACTGCTTTAAGTTAACCACAAGATGCGTAACTCTGTGGTAATATGAAAGCATGTGCAATATCTGCTGTCAAAACTCTGGACTGTGGAATAAATGAACAAGATAGGACAAAAATCAGCCACAGTAACCCTAATAATATAGATATGGATTAATATCGATATGGATTAATAAAGATATGGATTTCACACTAAAAGCGTATTTAAAGCCATAAAATCTATTGTGCCAAACAACCTACAACACCAGGGCATAGCTGAAGCTTCACAACAGAATCTGCTTCCCAACCCCCCGCCCCACGCCACTCCCCAATGGATACCAACTGTTGGACAGTTTCCATTTTAAAGGCATTGATCTGGCGTGGTTTGTGTGTGAAGGCTCCTTGAAGGTGTCAGTGCTTGTCAGAGACTAGGAGTCATCTTCCTCTCCACTGGCCAGCAAGGACGCTCTGTAACAAACCAACGAGATCCAGCCATCCTCCTTGTAACTCAGCATCTGATTGCCTGTATATCTCTGCAGATAACCATACCTGGGGAGGGAAAAACAAGGTAAGACATTTAAGGGTGGCTGTAACCTACATGTAATGAAATAATTAAATAACACGAACCTTGCCTGGAGTGCACTGCTATTCACCTGTGAAGGCTCACTTGTTCAGCTTTGAAAAAAGCACATTTTATAGCATGTTTTTTGATTTAAAACTATAATTGTATAGGAAACTCTCAGTTTGAATGCTTTCTGGGTAACTTTTCATAACATCACCTGTTCCAAATCTACAGTAAATAAAACGAATTCTAACTTTTACGGCTAGTCATGGGACCACCAAAATGTGTCCTTAATAGGGGTGTGGTCTTAAGGCTGCTACACACCAGATGCGATGTGACAAGCGAAACTGTGCAGCGACACAACAAAATGTATAGAACCTATACTTTTGATAAGTATCACACTACAGGCGACAGGGGGGGGGGCGACACTGGAGCGATGTGAAATAAATAGAACTGAATCCTATTTTTTTGCAATTTGTCATGCGACGTCTAGGGAATTGACCAATCAGAGAACAGCTTCGATGTATGTGATCCAGCAGGGTGAAGCAGTATCCAAAATGACGGAGGAAAAAATAATACTTGCCGTGGAAAAATACCATGAAGATCATCTTAAAGATTATAAAGATACAGATTTGAAAGGTAATATATTGGTCTACATTTCGAAGGCACTGGATAAGCCTGGTATGTATGATGTATTGTCATATGTTGAAATACTGTCAGAGAAGACACTCAAAATTACTACATCATGTTGAATATGTACCAGTCTTGATCATAGTGTTAACAGTAGCAATAATTTTTTTTTTTTTTACAGTTTTATGAATCTGGCAGTTTTCCAGTCTGTCGCATCGCCTGTGTCGCTTCTGGTGTGTATGTTCATGTCACTGCGAAAATATCTTGTTGCCCAATGAAAAATCGAATCGCGTCTGGTGTGTAGCGGCCTTTATTACTGAGGAACTGCTACAGTATGTTAGTAATTTAAAAAAGTTAAGCTTATTTTTGTAACTAGATAATACTTTAATGAACAGAATAATCAGTTAATTCGTTATGTACTACAAATGCCTGGAATTGTTTAGAAGTTTCATTCTACAAACTGGCATTGCTGGTGAAAAAGCTTGTTTAGATGTTGAAAAGAAGAATGGGAAAGCAGTTACTATTACTAGTACGGCAACACAACCCAACAAGTTCTGAAACTTTTGCTTTCATTTTATAAAATGTACTTAGACCTGTGTCCTAGGATGGAGGAAAGGTTTTCCTGTACACAAATGTGCATTACTATGTTAAAAATACATTTTAAAATGTAATACTTAAAATTCCTGAACTATTTAAATCAAATTGTGTACCAAATTTAGTTTTATACTTTCAGAAATGAATGCCAGTGACATTTGGAATAAAAGGTTTTGTGAAGGCCCCCAGTCCCCCCTACCCCTCAAAGCAATGAAAAAAAAAACACATTGACTTAGTTTGAAAATATAGTTGAAAATCTATAACCACAAATGCAGAGGAGCCTGGCTTACTTCCATAGTGGTAAAGACACTCGCTTGCAGTGTGTGTGGTTGCCCGTTCACACAGCCTCTGCCCTGCTGAATCTGCAAGCTACAAAACCCTGACTATTCCTTCTTAGCATTGCTAACTTACCAAAAGGTCTGATGAGCTGGATAAAAAAAACTGAAGACAAATAACTGATATTCTGCAATAACACTTTGAGTGCATTGGTGGAAGAGAAAGTATTAATATGTAGCTGCCTGTGTTTACACCTGTTTGACCCTGCAAACATTAATGAAAGATTTAACCTCAAGCCACAGTCACAGGGAAAGCAGCTTTCCCTGAACCTACTTGTGCATCATGGCTATGGAGTCTCTCGATTTGATCCCAGCCGAAGGTCAGGGAGAAACGTCTAGCAAGGTCCTTAATTGTGCTGAAGGTCTGGATGGATGATCCACAACTGCTGCTGGCTGGCTCTTATTTTAATCTGAGAAAAAGCTGTACAAGAAAGATTGGAGAACCTACAGTAGTAAAAGTGGTTCTTAAATACTAACAACAACATTTTAATAATATGTTTCAAGGTTGACCATTAATAATGGTAACCTATAAAACAAAGGGTTGCTTTATGAATAGAGCCCAATGAATCATTGATGCATTATCCTAGTCAGCTCATCTGAGACTGTCACAATAGACAAGACAGCAGATCTCAGCGACCCAATGGAATGCTTAGTAGGTGCTTGATTTGGCAGGTGCTTCCCTCTTTAAATTACATTACACAAATGACAGCTTACTCAGTACATTTTATTACATTGCAAGGATTTAAACTCTGTTTGAGTGTGTTGGATACCAGTATTGTTTTTCAAAAAAACATATTGATGAGAACAGGCTGCAAACATATTAAAATTCAATTCCACTTCACTATACCAGCTATCCTTTTAATGCTGTGGAAATAACCCCACAAAGTCATTATTAAATGTCAGCTGTATAATAATAATGGAATGTTACCTCATAAGCCAGAGCTGTTACATCTCAATGATCCAGTGAAGTGGTGACAGGCTGTGAGGCCCCTTTGTAGCAGATGCCCTGGAACATTTGGCACGTGTCTTTATCTGGCTGGGAAAATGGGAGCGTTAGCAGATGTGCTTTAGAGGAGTGTTCGATGTGTCTTGTGCCACCAGTTCTGATTTGGAGTCTACATACCTGCTGTAAGCAAAGGACAAGTGTCCTCGCACTTTGGACTCTGTCCATCTGCCTGGTCCTGCAGAGTGTCTCTTTAATAATGTCTCCAAAATCATCTATATCATACTATATGTCCTTTACCTCCAATACTCCTTTCCACTATACCTGTAAGCATGCAGTCAACTGAAGACTGAATTCCTACAAAACATTATTAGTAGTATTACTGAAGAATTTAAGTAGCTGCCTGTGATTTTTTATGGCAATGTATTATCACAAACATCTTATATTATGATATACACTATGCACACTAACATTCACTGATGTTTTTATTCCTGAGTAGAGTGGAACGGTGTTGTTTTTAAATTCCTCTGTGTCAGATTATATGAGATCTGATGGTTTCCTTTCAGTGGCCGCACTCTTGACTGAACTATGTCGTACTCATTGGGCTCATGAGTAAATGGTTTAGTTTTCAGGATCTAAACTTACACAAATGTTCATTGTTGCTAGGTTTTATTTGTGCTTTTATTTTGTATATGACATAAGTATGTTTATTTACACTTAGTAACAATGTAAATATTTGTGTGCCATATTTAGTTTTTCTTTTGAATTCTACACCCCGTGGATATTTTTAAACAAAGAAAATATGTGGAAAGGAAAACTCTAATCTTTTCATGAACTGATTTCCAATTCATCTTAATTTTGGACAATTGAAAATGATGACCGTTCCGGGAATGTGAAACCAGCAGTAAATCTTGTAAGACTCCCGTCACTTCTGCTAGTGACTGTACAGATACAGCTACAATATTCCAGGAACTCACATATGTAGCTTAACTGCAAATATATAATATAAAACAGACCTCAAAATTTTATTTGACCTAAGTTTATTGACCTCATCTCCATTCTCACTGGCTGTCGTGGCAGAAAAAAAGGATATTGATGTTATTATTACACTCAAATATGGTTTATTAAACATCACATTACAGAGATAAAAATAATAACAGCAGGTAAACCCAAGCTGATGTAATATATGTGTGTGTGTGTGTGTGTGTATTTATTTAATTTTTTCATAGAGGTAATAGCCTTAACCACTGAGGATACAGAAGTTGTATTCCCCTTACTGCCACCACACCACCAAAGTATAACATCTTCTAAATTAATAAAGGTTTATCTTATTGCTTTAGAGCTGCAAAAGTCAGAAAATGAAGTAATCTGGCCATTGCAGCTGTGTTACTTTATCATATTGGGAGGCCAATAATGGATTTCATTCCAGTTTCAGAAGACACAACAAAACACCAATATGGTCATTATTAGTGGAATTGAGCAGTACATTTGTTTAGTGCTATTCTCTATAGTCTATGTACACATCATGTTGAATAATATTGGAAGATACACGCTTCAGGCCCAAAACTGGACACAAATAGAAATGTAAAAATGTTGTATCTCCCAAACGTTGAATGCACTTTAAATAATGCATAGTTTAGCACAGAAAATACATGTGGCTTCACCCAGCTGCAAAGCCAGTTTTATACAGTAAATCAGATTTCAACATTTACTTTCCAAACACTGCTGTGCAGAATATTTTTTAATAATTGTTGCACTATGTACAGCAAGTGCCATCTGCTGGCCATGAATATTATAACATTGGCCTGCAAACTTGGATTTTCATCCAGGACCATAACGTCTGTGCTAACTGACGATTGAATGGGTTCTTCATACAGCTTATCCAGTTCATCTGATTGTGCAGTTTTAGACAACTGTTGTTTTCAAATTCTTCTTTTTGTTAGTTACAATGTTGTTTCTCCAATGCTGTGTTGTTGAAAAACTAATGATCTGACAGTAAAATGTAAATGCTAAATTGATGGAATACATCCATGGTGTTTTTACTTCCGTGCTTGCATGCAACTCCAAACTGACCTGTTCTTTTACAGGTGTTCATGGGAGAGGCAGTTTTGGCACATTTCACAAAAGCTTCTCAGCTGGCTGCACTGGGCTAAAACATTCCCCTGAGAGAAAAAAAAAAAAAGATATACAGAATTGTGTGATAACGGTAGCTACCACACATACACACTTTGTTTTTAAAATATTTTACATTACATCAAAGGCTGTAGTGTCTCACAAGCCAGTTTCATTTTACACTGAAATATAATTCCCCAGTGCCTGTTTACTATTCCTCAAAAGTTTTGAATTCTACGCACTTTGTCACAAAGAAGACCGTATTGACCATTCTCCAAAGGCACTGTTAGAATTACAGACAGGAAGGCTTGTCACAGCAGAACTCTCTGAAAGTCTTATAGCCATCCTCCTTAATAAGAGCAAAATAATATTATAAATTGCACCCTCAAGCTTTGTTATTGCTCAGAAAAGCTGTTATACTGATAACAACATTCAAGAAATACTAAAAATACCAAAACTTTTAAAACCAGTAAAAACACTTTTTCCCCTCAAAAAACATCTTGTAACAATAACAGTTTGTCATCCTAATTTAAAGGGTTGTATAAAAAAAATATACAGAGAAGCTGTTTGCCGTTGGGAACTAGAATACATGATCCATCCTTTTAAATACTACTTAGTTTACAGCACCAAAAACGTCAATAGCAATTTACATTTTTGTTATGTAAGTGTTCATAATGTCCATCAATACTGCATTTCAGGTCAGTGAAGATATAATGAAAGAGACTGCTCATTCAGGATATCCTTCAACGTCACCTTCTGGTTTTAGAATTGTGTAGGCCACAAGTCTCACTGTGATAAAACTAGGATAAGAATGTCAGCTGAGAATAGATTGATACTAATGTGTACAGTTCATACCATCTGCCACAGAACACTGAAGCAAGTGCATTGTAATGCTTGAATGGTAACCTGTTAGCAAACAAAACAAAACAAAAAACAGTGTTGTTATTTAGCCAGCTAAATAAGACATCCGTGACAAAGCTCTTCTTAGGCATCGTCTCCCACAGCCATTGATAAGAAGACAATGTAATACAAAAAAGGGTTCTTGGGCATGGAAATTGCTGCAGAACATATGATACCATCTTATCATATTATAAAAGTCAGGAGTGTACATCAAAGCTTTACCTCACTATTACTATACTATGTGTGGCGGTAATTCTATGAAATTCTACGAAAGGCAGTAATTCTTTTTAGCGTGGAGAAAATCTGATCGACCACTTCTTCATTGGCAGAGAGTCTTTCTCCCTAAAACAAAACATGCTCTTTTTTTTTTTTTTTTTTTAATGCTATTTATTTTTGCTTACCTAGAAAGCCAAAAAAAAATGATAACGTGTTGGACCACCCCCAATAAGGACAATATTACCTCAGTCATTGTTTGATTATTTTCAAATTACTGACAGCAACAGGTATAAAAGGTTACAGCTAATGCAGTCCAGTTTTAAGTCATATCTCAAATAAGAGAGCTATGTGACTTTGAAAGAAGCATGACAGTCAGGTGCCAAATTAGTGAGAAGAGCTAAAGGGTGACAAGTGAGCTAACCAGTGATCTAAGACATGTGAAATGACAAAGGGAAAACATTCTGCCAGAACAGGCTCATGTATGAGCATCTCTTCCAGCAAGAGGCAAGTGCTGATGTAAACAGGTGCACAGCGTGAAGAATGCAGACAAACTCAAAACACTCTGAAATCTTGCACAAGGTCTTCCCCTACAGCTTTCATCCACAGTATAGGGAGCCCCGCATATTGCTAAATGTGTTGGGTTGGGTAGTGGCCCAACACTTTTTCCAGGATGCTGTAAATACTTTTTCTCCAATTCTACTTGAAGGCATATAAACAGTACCTCAGTCATACATATAAGTATGTTACCACGCTGAAAGCATTTATTACATTTGCTCCAAGAGAAGAAGCGAATTCAACTTTGTGATAACCAATCTACCATTAGTGGGTATAAGTATTTTACTACATATCTAACCAACTATACACCTGGCATACTACTAAGGCTGAAACACCCACCTCCTGCAGGAAGTCTTTAAGTAGTTCATTGAATTTGTCCACCCATTGGTCAATAAGCTGACTCCTGGAGACATTAACTTGGTTGTGTATGGCCATCTCCTCACTCCAGAGGGCCTGGTATGTTCTGGAGTAAGCTTCCAGAACCTCTGGGTCTGTGTGATTTTCTATAACATCCTTAATCTGCTTCAGCAACACATCCAAGTGCTTCAATACAAATAAGTCATATAGATGCATTTAGTCTGTGTAAAAGTGCTGAACTGAAAAACGTGATTTTTAATTACTACTCAGCTGGACTGTATCAATAGGTTTCATAGACGTTTACCCTTTCTATACTGCTGCCGGTGCTATAAACATCCATGCTGCAATACTGAGGTACCTGTAGAAGACTAGTCATCTTGTTTGCATCTGCTGAATAATAAAAGAGCAGAGTGCAATTTAGTCAAAAAAATATTAAAAACACAAGGTGCTACTGTGCTGCTTTCGGAAAATGTATAAAAAGCGAATCGGTACCTTGACCAGGAGTTCTGGAATCACCACAATGAAATGTTCAGTGATTCTGACACGGTCATCCACCTGAACTTTCTTTTCTTAGCAGGAAAGACCTCGTTTTAAAAACAAAACAAAACAGTATTAAGAATTAAGTAACTAAGAATAATGTTTTTAAGCACAAATACCTAATTATGAGATATGAGGTGTCACTTTATCAACATTAGTAGTGCGGACTGTTATCATGCAAGTAAAACCTAATTTGTTTGGCTTGTAAAACACATTCTATGATTTCTTTTCAAATCTTTTTTCAAATAAAAGACTAGTTTTGATTTCTCCATGGTATTTCTCTGCATCAAAACGGCGTTAGAATCTTTATCAAACTGTACAAACAGGCAACACATGCAGTACATTGTGTCAGAAGCAGACGTATGACTTCAATTGAATCACTAAACTAGGATCATAGATCTGGCTACTTGATTTGATTGTGATGATTGTTATAGATTTTTATAGGACGGATTTTACTTAATTAGTGTGATCGAAATATAGTTTCAAGCGCTAGATCAAACTGTGTCACACTTATAAATGTTTTTGCATGGCATAGCATGGTAAATTCATTGCAAACGTAGTAAAGGACAAGACAACATGGTAAAGGAATGGGAGTACTGGATTAAAGAACATCATAATCAACCAATAGCACATCACTATAATAGAGCATGTGTAGAGATGTATCAAATATCGATTTCTGACCTCATTCTCCTGCAAGAACTGAATGAGAGTTTTAATAGTGGAGGTGTTATGATTGTTTCTTGCTTTTCGTATCAGTATCATTAATAACCTCCAACCACTGTAAGTACCGTAATTTCTTTTAACCAAAATTGCACTTTTTTGATGCAAATAAGTGTTAAAATTTGGAAGGAGTCCAAATTTGTTTTGGATTCAAGATTGCATTTGGAAATGCTTTCCTGCTTCGTTTGCCCAGCTCTGAGGGCCATGTGCAGGGAAACCATCGTCAGTAGATCTGCAAGCATGACTTATTTCTGTTTTAGGTCCCTGAGAAATGATAGTTCTACTTCTGCTTTAGACACAGAGAAACTTTTACCTTGAATAACAGAGAAGAATTGACAATTGCATGCTAAACTGCCTTTCTAAAATGCTTTCATATGCATTGTTTCCTTGTGATTAACAAAGTGATCACTGATCCCCATTGCTGAAGACCATTTTGTTTTTTGATTGTTTTTTTTTTCAAATATACTATTATTGTTTTATAAAGTTAAAATCACAGCTCCCTGGTACTTCAATATCACTGAAGAATAAAAAGATCTTCAGAATAATCAGGGGGCCAGTGATTGCCAATTCTAATAAGAGGTAGGAAAATTGACTATAATGTCTTGGTGATTAATGAAATACTTTAAGTGTCTTTTGAGTTGGGACCTGGAACATATCTGTATTCATCGAAGGCTGCCATGTCTTTAGAAAGATGCCCATGTATGCCAGATATAATAATACTGTGACACTATAACTGAACTCCTGTAACTACAGACACTGATAATTAGTTCCATTCTTGTTCACCAAAATTCTGCAGTCGTTCTACATGGGCGATGTTCAAAGGAATGCAGCATAAAAACCACAGGGAAACCCTGCTGTCTTTAACTTTCAGCTCATGTAATAAAAAAAAATAAAGCCCAATACACAAAAGGAACATCAGTGCTCACTTCATACTCACAGCAAATAAATGTTTAAAATAAAAATGGAAAAAAGGAGACGAACTGTAACCCTTTACTGCCATTGCCGTAAAGGATTTAGCCATACTTGAATTGAGTCATTTCTATACTGAATCAAAAGCTCTACCATGCGACATCTTCAATGGCTCACCTAGTAGAAGCACCACTGCATGTACTGCAAACCATAGAGGTGGTTCGAATCCACTGTGAGAGAAGAGATTGCGAAGACATGTAACATGTGGTAGACACACCAAGCTGGCACGCAGGGTTTATTTACAATATTTTCAACCACATGACACTACTGATGATAGCAGGATACGGGCACATACACAAACTGAAGTGTAAAGGAAATAATATTTTTAAAAAATGCCAAGTAAAACAGTTGCAAAACAAAGCTAATAAAATAAAATTGACCAAGAGTGGTCGAATGCTGCTATCAAGAACAGGAGGCAGAAAGGGGATTTTAATCCACAGCCCTGCCATATCTAGCACAAACTGTATTAAAAAAAAGAAAACACTATTAACACATGCAGGGCCTTAGCCCTGCCATAGGGCCACACAGCGTTTTGCATTGCCTCAAATGAGCTCAGGATTGTTCACCTCATTGTGCTTCATAGACCCCTACTGGAAAGGCGCCTCACAAGTCCTATGCCTAGGCTAGGATGGGACGTCCTAGGCTGGGCCCTTGTCTCCAGGGTTCCCCTTATGAGTTTACCCTAGTAAAGTGTAGTGAAGTACACTGAATGCATGTTATAGTATAGGTAAGCATTGGAAATGCCAGTGATGTATGGTGATGCATATAAAAAAGAAACATGGCTAACCATGGGAAAAGCATGGGAAAACTGCAAAATTACTGCTGTAAACTTACATGTCTGCAGGCTTGTTCTTATACATCCATTTCTTAGGTTTGATGGGTTAAAAACATGACTGGGGGAACGGAGGGCTCCCATTGATCTTCTCCTAATCGGTTAGTGAGTTGCAACAGCGAGGCAACATTAGAACTGTGGCACATACAGTATTATTATTATTCAACTCAGGTTAGTTAACTTATTCTGATATGAGCATCAGCAATTTCACTGATTCCGTTGCTACTTCATGGTCCTTGTCCAATATCATAGACATAATTCTGTCCTGATAGATCAGAAAACAATACTGTGAAAATGTTGTATGAACATTGGATGGAAGTATTAAATATATATATATATATATATATATATATATATATATATATATATATTATATATAATATTCTGAAAAGCATAGTACTGCTGTCACTGGCTTTAACTACATGAGTTATTCAAAGATATGCCCTAGCTGATAGATATTTATGCAAGTGTTCCAATATATTCACTGCTTCAGGCGTACTGTTATTTAAGCAATACAATGCATGGGGTTCTTTCTTTGGCTGTCAGTTAATGACCGGGTGGAGTTGTTTTAGGGCCTAAGGTGAACCTGGAGGAGCTCTACATTATAATATTGTATGCTGACCGTTCACTAACCCAGTGGTAAATAGGCCGACCTGGAGTATAATATCAACATTATGAACTAAATCTTGCTTGATTTTTAACCAATGAGACATTTTGCATTTTATTGTTCAAGATGCCTTATCTAATTTTAAGAGCTTCTATAATTCTGGCAGGTTTACCACTATATATTTGGGCAATATGAATGATACAAATTCAATTCATAGAGAACAAATAAACTAAACATTATTACAGCTTGTAAAAAACTCCAGCTTTGAAATAAAAAGTGTGTTGCTGTAAAGCCCCTGTAATCCCAACACACACTTTAGACGAACTTCTGTTTGCTAGAAGAAAGACATAATGACCTATATTCATATATCTGAGCATAATTATACTGGAGAGACTCCCTAAAATCGAATTTTCGTCATTGCCCTGTCCTCATTCACGAGGATGTGGGATTTAAAGACAATATAAAAGAGTTTTCCTTAGTAGGAATTTAGTAAGAACAAAGAGAAAACGTTACTGTAAATCTGTAGATAATGACATGGGAACTCTAATGCCTGTTGTAAAGCAGATACAAGTCAAATAACTGCATAACAACCTTCTTCAGCATGGTGTGGGGATGACACATTCACAGACTGTTATAACAAAATGTTCCACAAAAACACAGAAAACACCTACAGTTTCCACTTGGTATTATTAGATCTTTGAGCATAATCCTTTGGCATGATTTAGATTTCTTCTCAATTTACAAAAACAAAATACTTTTATATATTTACTTAAATATATTTGTATTGTGGAATTCTACCTGGCTCCCTAAATCCACCTACAGTACATCATGGGTGCTTTGGACTAATGCCTCAGAGTCCTCTTATTGCTCAGAGTGTGTTGAAAACGTGCATGAAAATATTATCAGTATGCCAGTAATTACAGTGGCTTGAGAAAGTATTGACCCCCCTTGGCATTTTTCCTATTTTGTTGCCTTACAACCTGGAATTAAAATTGATTTTTATTTGGATTTCATGTAATGGACATACACAAAATAGTCCAAATTGGTGAAGTGAAATGAAAAAAATAACTTGTTTAAAAAAATTCAAAAAAATAAATAACGGAAAAGTGGTGCGTGCATATGTATTCACCCCCTTTGGTATTAAGCCTCTAAATAAGATCTGGTGCAACCAATTACCTTCAGAAGTCACATAATTAGTTAAATAAAGTCCACCTGTGTGCAATCTAAGTGTCACATGATCTGTCACATGATGTCAGTATATATACAACTGTTCTGAAAGGCCCCAGAGTTTGCAACACCACTAAGCAAGGGGTACCACCAAGCAAGCGGCACCATGAAGACCAAGGAGCTCTCCAAACAGGTCAGGGTTGGGTTATAAAAAAATATCCAAAACTTTGAACATCCCACGGAGCACCATTAAAGCCATTATTAAAAAATGGAAAGAATATGGCACCACAACAAACCTGGCAAGAGAGGGCCGCCCACCAAAACTAACGGACCAGGCAAGGAGGGCATTAATCAGAGAGGCAACAAAGAGACCAAAGATAACCCTAAAGGAGCTGCAAAGCTCCACAGCGGAGATTGGAGTATCTGTCCATAGGACCACTTTAAGCCGTACACTCCACAGAGCTGGGCTTTACGGAAGAGTGGCCAGAAAAAAGCCATTGCTTAAAGAAAAAAATAAGCAAGCATGTTTGGTGTTCGCCAAAAGGCATGTGGGAGACTCCCCAAACATATGGAAGAAGGTACTCTGGTCAGATGAGACTAAAATTGAGCTTTTTGGCCATCAAGGAAAACGCTATGTCTGGCGCAAACCCAACACCTCTCATCACCCCGAGAACACCATCCCCACAGTGAAGCATGGTGGTGGCAGCATCATGCTGTGAGGATGTTTTTCATCGGCAGGGACTGGGAAACTGGTCAGAATTGAAGGAATGATGGATGGCGCTAAATACAGGGAAATTCTTGAGGGAAACCTGTTTCAGTCTTCCAGATATTTGAGGCTGGGACGGAGGTTCACCTTCCAGCAGGACAATGACCCTAAGCATACTGCTAAAGCAACACCCGAGTGGTTTAAGGGGAAACATTTACATGTCTTGGAATGGCCTAGTCAAAGCCCAGACCTCAATCCAATTGAGAATCTGTGGTATGACTTAAAGATTGCTGTACACCAGTGGAACCCATCCAACTTGAAGGAGCTGGAGCAGTTTTGCCTTGAAGAATGGGCAAAAATCCCAGTGGCTAGATGTGCCAAGCTTATAGATGCATACCCCAAGAGACTTGCAGCTGTAATTGCTGCAAAAGGTGGCTCTACAAAGTATTGACTTTGGGGGGGTGAATACTTATGCACGCTTAAGTTTTCTGTTTTTTTGTCTTATTTCTTGTTTATTTCACAATAAAAAATATTTTGCATCTTCAAAGTGGTAGGCATGTTGTGTAAATCAAATGATACAAACCCCCAAAAAATCCATTTTAATTCCAGGTTGTAGGCAACAAAATAGGAAAAATGCCAAGGGGGGTCAATAGTTTCGCAAGCCACTGTACATTCAATGTAAGATGACCATTGATTTAATGTGCCTTTCTTCATAAAGCCGTGTTATTGATTTCAGCCGTCCTTTTGATTTCTATTTGGTAACAAAAATAATACTAAAACACTATCTTACCGGTATCTCATCAGAAACACGCCTTTGAAGATAACATTCATCATATTTTCTATTTCATGCTGTTTGTCTTGCAGCTAAAACACAAGTTAATAATGCATTACTGTTTTAAAGTTCACAGAAAAAATCTATAAATCTTTTCCTACATAGGTATTGCATTCTGATGGGTTGAAAATACATTCACAGTAAACATAGATTTGTGATGTTGGGCAGATAGCAATTTCAATTACTCCTGGGAAACTGTTCACTACTTGTGCCACCTATTCTTCCTAGGTTAATTAAACAGTTTAATCAATGTGTTCAAACAACAGTAGAACAAACAAGTTTACTCTGGAAAAAAACTAGAATTTCCAGCCTGCCTTCGGGATGCTGAGATAATCTATTTCCTACTTGTTACCCTACCAACCTAGTAGTAAACAATGTGATGACATCAGAGAAAACAAACAGTGAAAGTTTTCCCAGGAGGTAGTAATGAAAAAGTGTAAACAGCAGCAACTAACTGTAAACAAACTTGACTACCAGGCACAGAAAAATCAAATGGGGAATAAGAAAGTAACAGATTGAGGATTATATTCGTACTTTATAGTGTATAGATACATGATAAAAGTAAATACATATAGTTATAGATAGGGAAAATACCGCATACTATGGATTATGTCATAAATTAGCCACCATCAACCAGAAAGTTTTAGTTTACCTCCCTTTTGCGACAGCAGACCAGCTAATGGTCTCTAGAGTGCACCGAGGAAGGTGTTCCAGGAAGGGGATATTTATACAGGTAACTCTGTCTCTATCCCATCCTTTACCTCTTTTATTTTCCTCTCAATTTGTTCCTGCCTGTGACATGCTCTTTTAGAAGTCGTCTTGTTCTTCTCCTCTTCGTACAGTCTTGAACGACACACAAGTATGTTCACTCTGTCATTTCTAAATTATCACCACATTTGTACATACAAATACAGAAAATGGCTGAATATGTTTATATAGCCGTTTTCAGATTTACAGTTAAGATATCTCCAGGTAAGCCTCTTATTGTTGTCAAGACAACTGCATCCACAATTTCCTGTTTCAGTCAACACATCCAATTTACTTTTAGCACCCCAGTGGCCTCAGAAGGTCCCCCTGCACCACTCTGCCCCTAGGGAATAACATATTTGTTCCACGTGGTTATATCACTGTTGGATTTATTACATCCACTAGGGTGCTCCAACTGAACTTAGTGAGAAGTTTTGACGTCACATGGGTGCTTGTAAAAGAACACAAGAATATGTCAACTAACAAAAATTATACAAAGTGAATCTAAACAAGAAGCTATTAGTTAAGATAACCATGATACTTCACATGCACCACAAGTTGAATCACTGCATCCAAATGCTGCGTCCTTACCTGACAAAGTGCAAGTGTGACTGAACGCTCTGATCCTGGAGTCTGACAGCTTGGTGAGCAGTGAGATGACCGTGTCCATCAGGTTCTGATCATGGTGAATCAGCACCACGATGAACTCACAGAGGTTGCACCTGAACTTCTTCCAGTAGGGCCCTGGCATAGTGAGTGGGTAATCCCCACAATCCTAAAACCCAAAGCAAACAAATGCATAGCTTAAAGAGAATACCTCATTCCCTCTGAATACACGATTACTTAGAGTATACATCATGGGGTAATAAACAGATAAAACTAATATTTGGGGTTAAGGTGCACTCACAAAGCAAAGAAGGGAAGCTCTCTTACAGCCTAACAGCAACTTTTCTGATTGCCATTGTCCCTCATCTTTAATGAATACAAAAATAGAATAAAAAAAAAGAAAAAAAAAACCTTTATAAGGAGAGCTAATCCACCTGAAGCATACTTGTAAGTGATGCTGTCACCCATCACCATCAGTGACATCACTGTTGCCATGGTTTAGACAAACAAGTACCTCCTTAAAGAACTGGAGGATAGTTAGTGAATGCCTGAATGCTCCACAGCACATCTGGGCTCTCTAAGAGAGCTTGAACCTTAACATTGCAGGGGAAAAGGGGATAAAAAAAATGTTTAATTAAATTACCATATCCAGAGGCCATGTAACTGTAAGGATCCACGCAAAGGCCATGGATTTCTTGTACTGCAGGCCAGTATCCTGAAAAACCTCTAATGCAAAAACTGTTAACTGATTGAAGCAAATTATAATACTGTGGAGATGATGCATTCAGAATAAACAGTGCAGTACCTCATCAAACTCCTCTCTCATTTTCTTCTTGAGTCCAGCATCGTGCCTGCTTTGAAACATTTCAGCGGTAACTATTCCTGCACAGAGGAGAGTCTGGTATTAAGATTAATATCAAAGCACTGTTTCCATTTTAACTCAAGCAGTGTCACACATTTTATTTATTTTTTTTTTTTTTTGGAAAAGGTCTAAAACAGTCTGAAAAGCATATTAATAAAAATCTTTCAACTCAATTTCACTCCAACTGTTCTAAATAACCATACTATCTAGACAGTCCACCTTCCCACTTTACTACCAATACTGAACTGATAAGGATACATCACTGTCTATTGAGAGCCGCTGTGAATAAGAAGAGTTGGTTATTAGTTACTTATCTCCTTTAAACGGCTCACTCTACTAAACTTTGTTACAGTAATTAAGTCATTTATCTGTGTATGATCAAGCCAGGATACAAGAAGGGAAGTGGGGAATCAAATTGAATAAATAAGCTAGTATGAAATGTCCATAGGGAATGGTTACTGTGTTATTCATAAGATAGTAATGACATTTCCTTGATATTTGCTTTATTAAACTTCAGTGGGGACTAAAAGGGCATTCGATGTAGTGTATGATTGCCTTTGTATCCTGAGCACTGGATGAAGAAGCTGATGAGGTCCAGAAGTGCTGTATCTCTGTCCTATTGGTACACTTCTATCCAGTCATCCACCACAGACTACAGATAAAGACAGAAGAGTCACATAAAAAAACTCTTCATGCAGTTACAATAACACATACTGTACATTACACAATACACATTCCATACCATATACTGTACAGATCCAGATTTATCAAGGCATTAACAACAAAGTGATTTATGTAACTATAATGGGAGTCACTACACATTAAAGTGATTGTAGCTAACAAAATGTCATACTGTATAAATTACCTGTTGTGCACTTTTACTTGTTGTACAAGTCTCAAATGTCCCATTTTTAAACATGGTATATGGTACTACACTTTGCTAACTAAATATGTTTGCAATCAATGCTTTCAGTTGCACTTTCTTGGTCATGTCACCTGTCATTAACCAGCCAGACTGTCAAGCTTTCAGCCAGTAACATACTTTGACCCAGAATAGACTGCTGAGGTGAAATGACCCAAGAAGTCCAAGTTTAACAGATATATTAAAATTAAGGCAGAAAACTCTTTAATTTGAAGTAGTCCAAGATACCACGTTATCAAAATCAACACTTTAAAAGGGGTAGCAGAACCTTTTGCTTTTCCCTAAAAAGATTCATTAAATCACAGCCATCGTAACTAAAGTTTGCATATATAATGCATGACGTCAAACACATGTCAAACTTTGGCCTCTAAAGCTGTCAAGCCTGCAGAGATGCAAGGTGTGACAGGCCAGTGAATTAGCCTGCTGTGCCACCAACTTTATTTCTGTACCTGCATGACACTCTTCCCCATGCTGACCAATTAAAACAGCGTGACTGCTTCAACGTCTCCTTTATTCGAGTGCTCCTGGCTTGCCCATCTGTGCCTGGGAAAGCTCGGCTCACATTGTCTTCTCTTAGCATTCTCAGAAACTTTCCACGCTCTCCTCTTCTCTACAAACAACAGAGATATTCTGTTAGGACTTGTGCCTTTTCAGTTAGTCAGTGTTAACAAATAAATACTGTGCAGTTGAGTACAGTATTATAGTAATACTACTTTCAACTAGATATCTTTCTCAGTCTCTTCGATGATGTCAAATAATTGTAATGCTTTGTATTACTATTACTACTATATGCACTACTGACATGTATAATTATGGATGAGTACAGTACTAGCAAATGCCAATACAAAAAAACATATTTTGTATACTTCTACACTGCAGCCTAAACACATGATGTATCAGAATCTTGAATCCTGTGGGGCTGACTGTTGTCCAGTTTACCCAATTCAGTCCACTTATTTTTCACTAAATGCCTTTGTATCCCTCTTGAAAAAGAAACAAAATAAGAATGCTCCAACCATGGAGTGACACCTGGTATGTTGTCTATTAGCTACCAAGTTAGAATAAATGGGATGAATATTCGTTCATTTTTCCCCGATACTGTAATTGAGTTACTGCAATGATGACCGTCAAGATTGGTATCACATTGGAATTGAAGTCTTGGCAGTCATCTTTTAAGCAAGAGGTCTTTGGGTTAAAACAGTTAGCAAATATCCCAACCCCAGTACCACAAACCAGTGGATCTAGGCTAAGGAATATTAAGTAATATCAAGCAATGGAAGTACATATAATATGCACACTTATATCATTGTTAGTTTATAATCTATGGGGAGCACTTTATTAACAAGCGCACATTTAAAGAAAGATTGCTACTGCAGTAAATATAGTTCCACCTTTGCTGGGTCATGCCACAGCCACGCTGAATGAAATATCAAAGTAGAGAGAGAATGCCAGATACAGCTGTTTTTTCTTTGCTCCCACTTCTGACAGCATTTGGAGTATGATTGACAGACCCAGAAGAAGGGACATCAACAATGGACTTCTCTCTGTTAAAATCAAAAAAAAAAAAGTTACTGAAATCAAAAACTGTATCTACCCTTTCTATCACGATTTCTCTTTTCTGTAAAGTGTAGATATCCCCATAGCCACAGCACCTCAATCCGATCTATGTCCTTCGTACATTCTGCAACATACATATATTGCAGTATACAGTGCCATCTACTGACAGTGTCATTGCTGCTCTATCTTCATAATGAGTTGTGTTAATGTACAACTTAATGTCTGCATGTGACACTTCCGTCACTGATGAAGTACCCAAGTCAGGCTCATAAACTGGGTCTGTTTCAGTGTAGGTACTAACTGTAAGTTTAACCAATAGGACAGTCAAATATCTGCCAATTTTTACGCAGCTGTCCAATCATAAGCAAGCAGAGGTCGTTCACGGTATTTGCATAAAAATTGTAGGCGAGTGAGTAGCCAATGGGAATGTCAAAGATCTGACAGCAGTCCAATCATGCGTGAGCAGAGGCGGGGTGTTAATATGCTGGGTAAGCACTGAATTTCTCCGACTGTTATTGAAAAAATAATACATTTCAGTATGTAAAATCTAATTTTCTATCTCTCTCTTTTTTTTTTTTTATTTCACCAGACAATGGAAACACGAATCCACTATCTCTGAATAACTGTACTGGAGATGAGCGATCTTTAAAACAGAGTAGTGTTGACAAATTTGTCAAATTAAAACAAAGCGAGACGCTATCTACACTTTTTTATTTTAGTTTATTCACGGTTATCTGTGTAAACATGCTATTTAAAAAAAAAATTGCATTGCGTATTTTATATAAATTATTTAAAGAATAAGCAGAGCACGCACAGTTACTTACTACCTGAGACTTGGCCTTATTAGTGTGCCTTCTCACGCTATATATATATATATATATATATATATATATATATAATATATATATATATATATATCGCGAGAAGGCAGTGTGTAAGATAAGATCCTATACAATAGTCAGCGTGCCCGCAAACATCCAAGTAAGATCAATTTATGCCCGTGCCACAATTACTTTGAGGACCGCTAGTCTTGACAGAAGCTTTCCATCAGCCTTCTCGTCAGTGTCTGCAACATAATTATTTTGATCCCACCCCCCTCCCTCATTTAATATTCCAAAACAAATGTCATTTTTATCAAAATGTAAGTAGGGGCCAAGTATAATGTAAAACACTGATACAGAGATTATAGGTTTGTTTTTGTTTTGTTTTTCATATATCATACTGTTGCTTGACAATCGTTTCTGAAACATTTCAAAATGCTTAGTTTCGTTTTGATGTAGAGTCGTGTGCGATATTTTTATTTTATTATACTTGATACTGAAGATGTCACTTACCTTGAAACCGTGCTGCAAAACAAGGACGGTCATTAAATACTGCATGTAATTATTGCACGAACTGCACGGTTCCAGCCTCCCCTGACTTTCTGTAGGCTATTTCCGTAAATCCGGTGAATTCCGTACATTCTGGTTTAATTGACATTGGCGGTCTTGGGATGTATCTCAAAATTCCTCTTTATCTCTGAAGTTCTGGTACTGGTACTGTACGGCTAAATAAACATGCGGTACCTGTCTGCTTTGTTCTGCATCAAGGAGTTACTGTCAAAAATCATATTTCTGAACCAGTACTTCTGCAGTAGTGTACGCTAGTATGGAAAGAACAGCGAGTTATTGGAAAACTTTGAAATTGTTATTGTTAGGCCTATATTCACTTTCAGTATTTTATCCTCAAGACGATGTTGTGTTGTTATGGTGATACTTGTAATCCATCACACATTTGTTTGTATGACATTGTTTTCAATCTTGTTTACATATACATGCATAACATTTCATGTACTGTATGGTTGTGGATTTTGAAAGGTTCAATAAAGCATTTTTAAAAATGCACCTCATTAGTGCTGTTTTGTATGTTCCATGGGTTACCTGATGTTTTTAATGTGAATGATTACACCCTCCCCAAAACTTCCTTCTCATATTATGAAGTTATTGTTGTAATACTAACAGTCCACTAGGATGATTTTGTGTGTCCGCGGCAGACCCCTGATAGCCTCCTTCCAAGCAGTTGTCTTGGTACTATAATACTATAGAAAGCCACTACCAGTTGGTGTTGGTTTCTGGACTCTGCCCTCTGTCTTTTGGCTAGAGAGCCACGGTCCTATCTACTTGCCAATGATCTGGCTCCTTCACCAGGCAAGATCCATTAATCTGGTGTTAAATGTGGTAAATGACTTTATAAAAAATCCTTTCTTATTGATTGGTTTCACAGATTACATTTTGGACAACCCAATGTTACCTAAATTGGTCCAAAATTAGTGCTAATCTGAGTCTGTGAAACCAGCTTTATAATATAATAAAGTGTTGAAAAAACTGTGACTACATTCAGGACCAGACTCAATGATATTACCAGTTACTGGTGTTTAAAAAGCTTGTTCTTGTTAAGTAATATATTGTAAATTGAGTCATACTAAATTCATATTAAACAGTCAAGACTATGGGCCACAGGAAAATTTCAAAATTCATTAAAAAAAATGTGTCACACAAAAAATACAAATACAAAAAATGCTGCCTGACTTTATTTGTTAAAGGAAAAGAACGATGAGCAAGCATCTACCTCCAGCATCTTATTAACAATTATAATTTTGTTTTAAATGTAAAAACTCAAAATACATTATGTAGCTTCCAAAAAATATAACTGAACACAACACATATTAACACGGTTTCTAAAATTCAATAGTATTTGTCCAAATATGCTACATTAATAAAAAGATAGCTTTGATGAAAACTACAGATTTAGCTAATACTGAATGTTACCCAAAAGAAAAGTTTGCTTTTACTGAGCTAACAGTACATACTACAACATATTTAAATCAATAACAATATTGGTGGAATGCTGTTGTCACTAAATAAGACCCTTGGAAATTAAACATGTAGTCACAACAGAGGTAAAACAATGTAATGTATTACATCAGTATAGACGCTGACCAACATTTTAATACGATACCAGTGACACTGGACTCACTCCATCTAATGCACTTACTGAGAAAATTTGGCCGAGAGTTTCTATAATGTTATATAGCAAAAAAGACAATGAAAGGAAAGGATAGCCATTATTTAGGGCTGTTTGTCCATGAAATTATAGCAAAAAAAATGCCAAACTTTATACCAGGCACTGCTGCACATGGTTGTGAAACCAGTTAGAAAAAGAAAATTGCTACAGTACTAAAATACTGTACCATCTTAAAAACAACAGCTTCCTACAGCTGTGGAGCTCCAAGAAACAGTGGTGTAACAGATGTCTCTTTTAAACAAAATATATACCAGAATAACAATATTAGTAAAATAAAAACAAATCATACAAACAGATAACACAAGTTTCATATTTAACTTTAAATAATGTCAAACTAAACCTTTATCTCTTCCACTGGATCAGTGGATCAAGGACCCCTGGGTGGTGCAGTGGTGGCCCAGGGGGTCCCCAGAAAAGAAGTGTAATTGCACTGTTGTAATGAAAGACAGTAATTCTTACAGTGTAGACAGTATACACTGAACATTCACTTTCACTCTTTGCGATTTGCCTTTTTCTCAGAAAAATGTAATCACTGCCTTTAGCGGGAGTCAAATGACAGCAGGGATTTTGAAGTGCTTCTTTGAATATTCCTGTTTTCAACTATAAATTGAGAGAGATTTGAAAATCAGTGTTGTTTATTTTCAAAAAATCAAATTGATTCATGCTGAGTATGTAGAATTTAAGAAAACAGTTACAAGTCACATACAACACAAGGCTTGTATCTGCCTTTTTATTTCTACATATAGAAGACCTTTGACTTTTGTTTAACATCCAATTTCAGAATTCTAGTGGAACAAGATCACATTCAGTTTCAGAATTAGTGGAACAAGAGCAGATCCAGTTTCAGAATTCTGGTGGAACAGATTAGATCCAGTTTCAGAATTCTATTGGAACATGATCAGATCCAGTTTCAAAATTAGTGGAACAAGAGCAGATCCAGTTTCAGAATTCTATTGGAACAAGATCAGATCCACTTTTACGGCCCTGTATAATGGGGCAGATGCAAATGGGGCATTATATTCCAACAAATACATGTTTAACTAAAGTATACAATTGATTTTTCTGCTCTGCAAAGAAAGCCAACTCTGTTTACAGATGCTGGCATTGGGTGAAATTTCAGAAAGCTTTTGGATGATTACATAACTTTCAATCCATTCATTCATAGTTATGAGTGTGATCTTAAAGTATTTTGTTCTAGTTTTTACACTTAGTTGTCAGTGCGTATGTACAGGGTGATTCATAATTCACACATTGTCAGCATCACATAAATGCTGTGATGCGCTGTTTAGCCACCAGAGGGTTGTTTAATAATGCAACATTTAAGTAGAATTGAAAACAATGTAAAACCACATTATGAATGAACCTGTATAGATATTTTATATATCGACCAAAAGAATTATCTGGCTTTTTGCCTAAGAAAAAAAAAGAATTATGTTGATGATGAAAATTAACAAAGTGCTCCTAACAATAATTTAACAGCACGGAGTGCTTGACTATTTGCCTGATTAATGAGCCAGTACTTTATGCACACTTTATTTACATACAATAATCTGGACAATATTACATCAAATCACCTTAATAATACTCTGTAGTCTCAACTGAAGGTTAAACCCATTATTTGCATTGCTTGTGTGAATCAAATGAACAGCAACACTGATCCATATTAGCTCTGTTTATTGTACAACATTAAAATGCTTTTACACAGCTAAAGAGTTGTACTGTCAGCTTAACATTATACTGGGGATCTATTTTAAAGATCTGGTGGATATAAATACTGCTGCTGTTCAACTCTGTATTAATACAGGTGAGTGTTTCCCCCTGGGGCAATTTACATTACTGCACACTGTACAATAATAATAAAAATATATCAACAAGTGCTATAGTTTTTTTCTCAAAATATCAGCTTTCTTGATTCAGTGCTACATTTTGAATACCATATTTTACATCTGGTACACAAATGCAGAGTTAAACTTGGTTTTCAACAGACCCAGGCAGTGTTTTTCTCAAAAAAATAATTTTCAATTAGTAACCCAAACAATATTACCTTCAATAGACTAAGGTGATTAAAAAAAAATAGGAAAGGACGGGTGTTGGAAAATTGTATGCAAAATACTGATTACAAATAAAATCAAAATATCGCTACAATGGTGCTTTTCTCTATTTGTACAAAGCAACATTTCAATATTTAACATATTTCTGGAGAGAAACAAAAACCTTTTGGTGTAGCGCACAGTTTTATACAATGGACTCGAACGTGACTGAATCCTTTGTTAAGCAAATTCAATTCTTGACACACATTGCACAATCTCTAAAAGCTGCAATCTTCTGGTTGCATGTCAATTTTAGGTAGACATTTTCACGGTCTTCACGCCAAAGCCTACCTGCAATTTCCATCTGCTTGTAAAAGTAATAAGACTGTAAATGTTACAATCTACTTTTGAGTGTTAAAATAACCACTGAGCATAAAAAATATTACAGCTCAATAGCAGCTGGAACCTACTAACAGAAAGTTCAAACTAATGGAAAATGTGGACTGAGCTGCAGATAAACACAGCTTTACAAAGCTTTAAGCACACTTACATACTTACATACAGCACTGACAGCTGGTGGGGTATATATTTATGACTACCCAGATGCTGCACATCATCTTCTAACTGTTGGCTCAAGACAAACAACTGGTTCAGTTTCCCAATGTGCGGAAAGTAATCTGAAATAAACCCCCAAAAAGATATTAATTTATTTATTTTATTCTACAACAGTAACACCTCTTTATTGTGGTAAAAGCATAACACTGTGTTGTATAGTACAATGAAAGCATATTAAAAGGTAATGCACATGCAAAAATGGCAAATCACTAGGAACTATTAATACATTGTAAAAAAAACCAAAAAAAACAACCTTATTAACCACTGAGTGCATACAAGCACTGGAAAAGGCATGTCTATAGTCCTTCTCTGATTTCCTTTCACCTGTAATATTTTGTATTTATTGGTTCTTCGACAATATTACATATATCTATCTGGAAATCACAATTAGTACTCAATAACCAGTTCTTCCTAAAATCAATTAATTTAATTTCAACTTAAACAAACTACATGTAATCACAACAAATGTACTCTATACTGCCACATTTTACTTTCAGGCAACACTTGATTGTGTTGTTTATGTTTATTTCATTTTATTGTAACACACCCTATACCCTTATATTTCTACTGTATTATATAAGGAATCAAACACAAAAAAAGCATTTGCATTTCCATACAGGAAAAACACAGAATGCAAAACTGCTCACCACTTACCATCCACTGATGTCCTCTCCAGCATGTCTACAGGCCTTCCGTGAATAATGAAGATTTCAACTCGTGGAAACATGGTTGACAGGCCCACCACATCCAGGTAATCCTTGGGCAAAGGAAAACAGCAGAGCTGAAGATTGTACTGTGACATGGCAGACTAAAGAAGCAGTGTTTAGGTAACTTGTGATGTTTTTGTGTGAACCGTAAGAATATAAAACCACTCGGCCTGATACACGGAACTTGTGCTGTATAACTTTGCATTAACGTGTCATTAAAAAGTAGTAGCTTTACACTGTTAGTGAGTCCTTAAAAATATATTATAATAAACTGTTATCTCTCAATAACATATGTACAGCATGTCCACATCGTCAAGGAATAAAACTTGAAACAGTTACTGCATTCATTCTTTTAAACTTCATTACTGTTTAAAATGAAAGTGTTAATATACATTTAAAAAGATGCATGTTACCTCTAGCTGTGGTAAAGGTTCTGGTAGATGCTCCAGACACTGGTTCATCCTTTCTACAATATCTGTACCTGGATAACAGTATAGTGAGAACATATATGTTTTTATTTCCCTTTTTGTTTTCCCTTCAATTCCCCTCTTCCCCTCTAGATGTTTCACTCCCTAACCTGGCCTTTGACTGTATTTCATAATAAAATCTTCCCTTATGATTGTATTCCCATTGAGTACCATATCCACTTCCTTTCTCAATAACCCATTTTTGCCATCAAATCCACCTGCTCATTACCTAGAACCCCAGAATGGCTTGGTACCCATGCTAATATAATATATATGTCTCTGATTGCACATTAATTTAATGCTATTAAAATATCATATATAATATCTTTCCTGACTCCACTCCCTGTCTCAACAGTATTCAGAGGAATCAGTAAACAGGTCTGCCTTGTCAGGTTTTATTTCTATCACTTTATGTATTGCATCTAACAATGCCAGATCGTCTTTCCCTTCTACAAAACTCCATCTCTCTCTCTCTCTCTCTCTCTCTCTCTCTGATCTCTCTCTCTCTCTCTCTCTCCTCTCTCTCTCTCTCTCTCTCTCTATCTCTCTCTATATATATATATATATATATATATATATATATATATATATATATATATATATTCTCTCTCTGCTTCCCCTAATGACAGACATGCTTGCAGCCAGTAACATGTTTTGATGCAGAAGACTCTGCTGGAGTGACCATGAAGCAAAGCAGTAACAGACTTCCTGGGAGGCAAGGCAAGCAGTACCAGATGTCTGTTTTAAAATGAAAAAACATGCTTGCTACATTATCTGTTTCTATAAATAAAAATGTACACTTGAGACCTATGTAGCTAATGGAAGTGAACAACTCTTAAGATTTATGGAATTATTTTGTTAGCAACAACTACTTTAACAACTGTAGACTATTGGAACACTTTCAGAACACAAAAAGTGTACTTTTAAGGATTCCTCAGGTTTCTTTTTTTTTTTTTTAGTGTTGATGAAAGGTGAGGGCTAATGGTACCTCCGCAGCTAAATCCTGACCTGAACCAACCCTCTCCATTCAGGTTTCATCCTCTGCCAAGCGTGCCAGGCTGTGGTTTTGTGATGTGGACTAATGCCCACTGGGCACTACCACTAAATGTATTTTACTTGCTGCTAGTTTCAAACCCAGGCCTCCAGAGATGAAACAAACTAGGTAATTAGCCTGCTAGTAATTCGCTAAAAAATTGTGCTTTTTGGATGTAGTCTGAACACTAAAATGATAATACATCTCCCTCCCTGCCCTTTCAAAGTAAACACATATTATACAATAACACATCACCCTGCTCTTGCAAAGTCTACACATTTCAATCTCAGATTACCTAGGACAGGGGTGGGCAATTCCGGTCCTGGAGGGTCGGTGTCCCTCCTGGCTTGTGTTCCACCTTTGCCCTAAATTACTTAATTGGACCAAGTATTACCAGTTATTGGTCTAAGTAATTTAGAGCACAGTTGGAACAAAAGCCAGGAAGGACACCAGCTCTCCAGGACCGGAATTGCCCCTCCCTGACCTAGGAAGACTGGGCGGGGTTAAACCCTAAATGGAATTACCACTGCCATAATGTTCTGAATGTTCAAACAGCAATTAAGAGACTAAACATATTAACCCACCACCAATTACAAATAACTAGTTGTAAGGTTATTCAGCATTACCTCTAGAAATTATAAGGGATTCAAAACAACCTGAAATCAGTGCAGAGGCACAAAGTTTTAATGTAATGTCATGTTGTTTAAAATGAACATTAATCTTTTAGTTGAAGGACACAACTGCAATTACCGTACAGAATTACAAACTTTTTCATAAATACTGGTATCAAGAAAAGAAAATGTTTTTACTCTGTGCCTATGCTTCTACTGTAGTACAGATTCTATATATTTGCCTGTGCTACAGTGCCTAAACACAGATATGCCCAACAGGAAGGACAATTTGAACTGATAGCGGTAAATGGAACATTGCTTTTTAACTGAAACATACCTGTACTGGCAATGTCACGCCAGCCTTTCACAATTTTGCCTAATTGTGTCTGTCCGTCCATCCATCTCTGCCTGTCATACTTTACATGGTGAAACGATAACTGGCTTAATTTTGCACATCTTCATCAAACTTTATCACACACGCTAACCACACAGCCGTTCAAATTGATTTGGCTATAATCCGATAAATTAATACAATTATTTAAACCAGTACACACATTATTTCATGTTACTTTTAGCGATTACGAGGACCCACTAGTTACAAGAAAGTTGCCACAAGTATTAATTTAGGACATCAGCTGTACATTATAATTTACAGCAGGGAGTGGGTGAAAGCCAAAACAAAACTAAACCAATGTGAAACATCTTGAAAACCATACTATGCGGTTATCTCTATAGTCTCTGTAGTCTATATGATTAATGTGAGTGATGAATGAGTTTGTAAACTGAAAATAGTAATTTTAAAAGAAAATAATAACACAATAAACCACTTGCAAACATAGGAAAAATACTCTTTAGCATAAGGTGTTGGCTACATAAAACCACAGACCACAATGTAGTTTAAAAATACATTTACTACAATCTACAATCTGATAAAATAATATTAAAATACACTTGCATGTCTAGCCAATAATCTCCATAATAATTACACAAAACTATATATATATATATATATAAACATTACTATATCAAAGTGTTATTTCAAATAAAACTTGAAAGGGATTATTCTACAATAGTGATGTATCAGTGCTGGTCAAACTGGATGTGTTCTTGCAGAGTTCCGCATGTCAGTTTCACCCGGAAATTACGTCAAAGGAAAAACTGCAGTTTACTGCAAAGTTTAGTAAAGAAAACCGTGGTGTTTGGATGCAAGGGAGATATATAATGATTTTAGTGTTCCAATGGCAAATAAGAGATTAAACACTACATCTGAGAAAAGGTAAATGTGTACAAAACAATTTAAAAAAAAGCTTTCATATCTGTCCATAGTCACTTTAAGGAGACCACAAGAAGTCTCAGCGAAGTATACATAAAGAGTCAGACAAATAGATTTATAAAGCTAAACTCACCTTGCCTGTGGAAAGCCTCTGACTCAATGGGACTGATGTCGTGCCTGAGTTGTTCCTGGAACTGTTAAAAGCATAGGGAAAGCACTCAGAATTCAACATCAACAATGAATGAGAGGAAATCAACTCTTTCATAATGCAAATGCATTTTTTTCTACCTTCAAGACAGTGTATGTCTTTATTGTTATCTTTTTGGTATATTAATGGGGTCTGTACCTAAAATATGTTTATAAATATGCAATAAACCCAACCAGTGGTACCGTCTTTTTAGTCTCAGATAAAGGCAGGATAAGCTACTGTACAAACCACAAGGTGCCGTGTGCCTGTCTCACCTGGTGTACCTGAGCTCTAATGAGGAGATCAAGCTGGCAGCACAGAGACAGCACCTCCAGGGCAACCTGCTCACTGCTCAGGTGAATGGGCTGCAAGGGTTTCTTAATGTTGACTTCCACTGGAAAAACAAAATATAACATATGCATGCAAAACACTGTTTTTACACAACTCATCGTATTCTAGTCATGAAAATAACATCCCTGTAACATTTAAAAGCTGCAAGTACGTTTTTAGATAGATCTGGTAGACTTCGATAGAGGGTTGATAGCAGGCACTATACCAAATATCCATGGTGATCCTACAGACCTTTGACAATGTGATAGGGTGAGTATTACAATGTTTTGTCAAACCCATGTACACAGTGAAACGCAAGGGTACTCTACAGTATGACACGAGATCAATCAATCAGTCAATCTTTATTTTATATAGCACCTATCATAGTAGACCGTCATCACAAAGAGCTTTACAAGATGCAGTAACAACAAGAAAATCCATAATACTTTATAGACAGAGACAAATATAATAAGAAAATCCATAATACTTTATAGACAGACACAAATATAATAAGATACAGTGTGGCACAAAACAGGACAATGTATAAATGCCACACACTGACACAGTGTTGTAACAGTCGCTAGAAAAAAAGTGCTTGACACAACCCATGTGAAAGTCAGCACAGGTAAATAAGGACAGAATGATGCTCTGTGCCATGTACTGGTTTTAATGAAAACATTATCTTTCTTTATTCCTTTAAAATGTTCAAAATAAGACCAAATAACCAAGTAATATTTACTAAAATGATATGCATGTGTTTGTAAATTATTGTTTATAATGTATTTCACAGGAGCAGCCTTTATGCACCACAAGAAAACTCTTTATAGGCATCACATTGTACCTCCACATCTATTTTTCTTATTGTAATTGAATGTTATAATATTTTAAGCAGTTACACATTTTGCACGATACAGAAAGTTATGTTAACGAATTCATAAATGCAGCGCTTACCTTTGAATTTTGCATGATAAAAACACGGTTGACATAGCGGTTCTGTGTTACTCACAGCTGCCATGCTCAATACACTACACCCAGCCGGAGCATTCATTGTATGATACGGAGGGGGTGGACTGCTGCACCGAGACAATGTCATCATGAAATCCGTACGTGTGTCGGACTTCCCGTGTTTTCCCAAATAACAACAATATTATACCTTTTTTTTATTATTATTTCTTCAAACGAAGTAAACGTTTGCATTATATATGAGTTATGATAGCCAGCAAATAGAGGTGACCATTTGTGTAAGCGGATCTTGGTTCAGTCCGTTATTATTTTGGTGTTACAGCTGTTAGGAGTCGTGCTAGGCACAGGGTGGTACATACACCTAAACGCAGGATGTGATAGTTTAACAAAATGAAATTAATCATCGAAAATTAATCATGATTAACAATATTAAGCAGCTAAATTAGATATGTCTTTGTTTTAGAATTACTTCGTAAAAGTGGGTACTTGTTAAATGTGAAGTGTCATAGATCTGATAAAGTTAAGGAGCCATGTTTTTAGTGTCATCCTCATTGCAAAGCAGAAACATTAGTGCATTCCAAGAAGCTGCACAACTGGGATTCGAAATGCTTTCATTGTTCAAATGCAGTACAAAACTATTCGATGCCCTGTTACCAAACTAGTCATCATTTTAATTTGGCAGTTGGACCAGCAACATGTTTTTCTATGTCAGCGAGAAGATGGTTAAAAACATTACACTGGAGGTTAAACTGTAGTCATAGCGCTCAGTATTTTTCCATCAGTTGCTGTAAAAAAGTTTTTTTTTTTTAAAGTGGTAGTTTCTGCTTGTCAAAGGGGTCTGAAAGCCTTTATAGTTCACCCTGATGTCAAATGGGGAGCAAAAAAAAAAAAACCCAGCACCTTACTAAGGGTAAATTTGGGGAGAGGATAATATAGATACATAATATATACATCTTTTTTTTAATTGTTATTATTCTATTCTCAAAATATAATATTTTACAGGGTACATGCAGGATGTGCTATAATAAGCACATAAGGGAAATTCAAACCATCAGAGTGGTTCATAATATATATATATAGCGAGAGAGAGAGAGAGAGCGAGAGAGAGAGAGAGAGAGAGAGAGAGAGAGAGAGAGAGAGAGAGAGAGAGATAGATACAATATATAACATAGGCTAAAATACCCCTCAATAAGATAATGTGAGCAAATGCGGTGATCTGCTTTGTGAAAAAGATCTAATTAGTGTCGGCTCCTGAATCCACAGTCTTGTGCAGCAATTATATTTGTTTTGTAATCACAAATAAATTGAAACAAGATGATCTCTCAATACATGAAGGGATTGTGTTTTTGGGATAAATATTTCAATTACCAATAAACTAAAAACTGGGTTATAATAGCAGTTTAGTAAATATTGGTTCCTACGTTTTACTTAATCTAAAAAGTGCTCCCACACTATCAAGAGGTCCAGACAAGAAGTTCTTCATTAAGTGAAATTACAGCAGGGACTAGCTGTCCTTTTACAAAGTCTCCAGCAATGATGTTAATGGCACCGGGGCTGGACCCTGGTTTCTGAACCCACTCCAACAGGCACCAGGTAAGCAGACATGACCAAGCCATTCAAAGATTCAGCGGGATGAGAAACAATGTACTTTGCATCTTTGTGTCAAGTTTATGCAACAAAAAATCCCCCTGGAAAAACTAAATTAAAAAATAAAAATAAAACAGAAAAGTGAAATGTATACAAATCTATAACTTTTCCAAATACTTCATAGAAGGCTAAATCTGAAATCTACTTTTTATATGCCGGGGGATTCATAAACAGCACACGATAAAGCTTTGAATTTGACCATGAACAGATACATGTGAGAAAAGGTTTTAGGTGTGTGAGAAATTTCTGTTTCATATAGGTAATTGTGAACGGGCTGGCTCATGTGATGGCATCAGGCCAGGAAAGTAGACGAACAACAGTGCTGGGATATACAAATGTGTGCCTATATTTTAAATCACCAAGCCACACAAGCCACACATGCACCACAACACACATACATATAAACATCCCACACACAACATATAACACAAAATGTGCACAGGTGAGAGGCATCCCGCCACAGTAAATAATGAGTGGTTACAAAAAAGGGAGAAATACCTCTTTTTTCAGTGCATTTCTGAATGTACTTACCTGGACGGCCTTGCATGATTTCTCTCAGTCTCCTGAATAAGCACCTCTGCTTTGCATTTGTTAGCCCACCAGTAGGAGATGTGTGGCCAAAGTTATCATAGAAATTCATGATGTCATTTTCATAAGATATTATCACTGGTATCCTAAGCACCAGAGATTCCTCAGTGTTACAGTCTCCTGAAATGACAAGGACAAAAACTAGGTCAAGATGCATAAGACTGTTATATCCACAGAAAACGTGTGCTAAGGAATGCCCTTATCATGTTCTATCAGATAGAATCTATCTCAATGGGGTAAGAAGTTATCAGACAAAAATGTTTAATTTTTATTTATTTATTTAATTTATGTATTATCGTTATGTATTTGTACATATTCATTAGAATAAAACCACTAGACATTCAACAACTTGTTTATAAGGGGGTGTGTGACAGAGAGAAGGAATCTGAGCTGCAAAGCTCCCTCCTGACCAGAAAGGGCGTTGTGCAATGTTGGTAGTATGCTTTCCCATAGACGGGGTGACTCCATGGTATGTGAGGGAACAGGAAGTCATCATTTTGGGGGAAGAATGTGATCAGCTGCAGGGCGGGTAGTGAATGGATAAGATTGGCGGCCACCGAGCTCATTTGCCATCTCCATTATCCATGGGGAAACCAGGACATATCCCACTTCCAAAATATGTGTGACTGTTGGAAGTCAGCCACGCCGAGTAAGTGTGTCATTGTGGTCAGCTGCGGGGCGGGCAGCGATCGGATAGACCATAGCACTGGACTGATCACAATGGATTTGTTTAGCAAACTTGCAGCTACGCGCTTCCTTCAAAACGTCTGACATCCAGTTCCCACCTACCATTGAGTTGCTCTGTCTACGGGAATGCATACCACCAACCTTACACAGTGCCCTTTCTGGTCGGGGCGGAGATTTGCAGCTCAGATTCCACTCTGTCACAGGATGCATCATCTTTTTTTAGAAATGGATCCTGAATTGTGTCTTCCTCTTTTTCTTATATTTAATATATTTACTATTACCTAAAATGTGTTTTTTTTTTTTTTTGTTTTTTTTTTTTTTTTTTTTTTTTTGCCAAGAATAAACTTCATATGTCTCCTGTAACAGTTTTGGTGTTCTTTTTTTTTTTTGGTTGAACTTCATGTGTCCTCTTGTAGTATTCATTAGTCTTATGGTTCAACAGTTTTGTCACTACAGCTATAATTCCACTTCCTCATCCCAGGTATAGGTGAACTGAGCGAGGTGTAGTTTGTAATAGAAATGTTATAGAAAATAGGATTGGCTCGACATAGAAAAATACTGACATCTTGCACTCCTATAACCTTGCTCGCATAACCTTGTATGCTTTACTTAAGATAAGGCTTAGCCTACACTGCAGCTGCAGCTGTGAGACAATGGATAACAGGATAAGCCAGACGTGTCTCTTTGCAGGTACACCCAAACCAGCCATTCTGTTATCTGCTTGCTTAGCTATATGCCACATAGTTATAAATTGTTTCCCATATATGCTAATATCCGCCTTCCAGTATAATTGTATTACTGACCAAGAAAGTAGTAGTGCGGCTGTAAAGGTCATTCTGCGACAGTAAAAGGTCACGTTGGATTGTGGGATTGACTGAATAAATGCAAGCAAGTGAAGTTCAACAAATATTTGTGGCTGTTATTAATGAGGTTTCGTCACGCAATGAGAAAAGCGGTGGAAAACAACCGCTATTGTTCAAAACAGTTTGCCTCTTAGCACATGCCTTTTGATGACGTGCTTCCGTAGAGCAGTTTGGCCCCGTTGGGTATGAGATGCAAATCTTTACTGTCTGAGGTCTACCTAAGGTAGTGGAAACAAGGCATAATTGAGATATAATTGTTCATTGAAGAAATGTACAGGTCACGGAGTCATCACTGGGTTTATGAGCAATCCTTAAGTCACAGTATCGCACCCCCTCATCTAGCTGTTCCTTCACAGTGGATTGCTGAAAGGCAGAAACCAAAGCATATCATTGAGAAATATATTATGTTGAAACATTAGGCTACTTGCCTTTAGGGGCTTAATCAAACCAGAGCACTTCAGATACATTAGATACTAGTTTGGTTCTAGTTTTGTAAAATGTACATTTCTTTCGTTTTTAAAATATAAAAGGTTAACTTTCCAAATAATTTGAGAATTTATTTCAAAACATAATCCAAGTAAATACCAAACTTGATAGATTTATGAGTCTATATGTATTGTAACAAAATGTGCGACAGTAGATAGGAGTCTGAGAATAGCCAGACCGTTTCCCTATTAAAGTGGCCTTGTTGCAGTACCAGTGGAGCAACCACCAGATGTCGTTAGGGTATGGGTTTAGTGCAGGATTACCTGATTAGGGATATTGGTAATTAGCCAGGTAATTATTGGAACAGGTGCCAATGGCTACCTAGGTAAGAACAGGTATATAAACTGTGTGCGTAACCTGTTTCACCAGACCTAAAAGCAGTGGTGCCAACAAAATATAGATTTCTTAAATAAAAACGGTACAAGTTCCTGGTTTATGTGTTCATTGCGCTAGAGGTACCATTTAATATGTAATGCATGCGACTTTTACAGTCTACTCCCCAGGCAGTGCTGCCAGATCGGCAGTTTTTCAGCCGAATGTGTCTTGTTTTGAAAGCACCTTGCTGATAAATACTGTCATTGGTGGTTTATTTATTTTTATTGTGCACGTTCTTTTCATATTCCTTTTGATTATGAGGTCTTCTCCAGCGCAGAACTTTAATCAACACGATGTCCTGTATGGTATATCACATCCTTTCCGTTTTTCTTTCTTTTTTCTTTCTGGAGCTCTGCATCCAATGCGAATCACACAAACGCTGTTATTTTTTATTCGTCAATAATTTCAGAACTGTACAATTACAAATGTTTTTCAATTAATTTTTAAATAATGTATCCACTGACAGTTCTGGACAATTCAAAATGTACACGACATTCTGAATACGTGTTTTTTTCCTGGACCTACCGCATTTGATCGCATAAAATAAAGTAGATTGTGAGAAAACAAACAAAGCAGATAAATAAATACATAGTTTCTAACATTTTTTTAAATATGTAGTCCTTATTTATGCTTTTGTAATATATATTAAATCTTAAACGTAAGTGCTTTCTTTTGACTGCTTTAAAAAACACAATTTGGCTACATCAGCATTTTCACAATGAGCATGCATCGAAATTATTCTTTTTTTTTTTTATTTTAATTTAGTCATTGCCATTGTTGTTTTTATTATTTTCTCCCCAGTTTAGTCGTGTCCAATTATTTTTAGGCTCAGCTCACCACTACCACCCCTGTGCTGACTCTTGAACTGTGAAGACTCTGAAGTGTGTGCTGTCAGCCGACTGCTTCTTTACACACTACAGACTCACCATGCAGCCACCCAGAGCTACAGCGTCCGAGGACAAAGCTGCCCTGGGCAGCTTACAGGCAAGCCTGCAGGCACCCGTCCAGACCACAGGGTTCACTGGTGCGCGGTGAGCTCAAGACACCATGGCCGACCTAGCCCTCCCACCCCACAGACGGCCCTCGGCCAATTGTGCGCCACCCCCTAGGAACTCCCGGTCGGCAGTGACACAGCCTGGATTCAAACTTCAGGCTATAGAGCGCTTTTACTGGATGCGCCACTCGGGTTTCCATACTTTGGCGGATGGTACTAGAAACAATTACCTTTGCACATACCAAGCTACAATTGCAGTATAATTTACCAGGTGCTTCCTTCTTTTTGTATTTATGTCTTCTTTCTACAATGTATGCCTATAGTGTTCCCTGGGGGACAGTTACCATCTCATCCTTTGCTTGATATGCTGAACACAGGGTGTAAAAAAAGGGGGCTGGTGTCCACCCTTTATACTCACCTATTAAGAGCCTCCTGTAAACCATTGGTGATTGATGTTATTTGGAATAGAGACATATCTTCTGCAAATGTAGACATTTATTGGGATACTGTTTGGAATAATCTGTGCTGTGCTTCCAAAATCCCTAATCACCAGCTGATCAATTTCAGTTTTATTCATAGAATATATCTACCCCTTCGGAGATGATTCCAAATGAAACTCACTGATACCCCATTGTGTACGCTTTGTCCCCAGGGAGCCATGGGCACCTTTTCTCATGATTTGGGAGGGTACGATGCGGCTGTATTCTAGGATCGGGTTTGTTTGACTTTATCCACTATACTCAAGAAAATCATTCCTTGTTCCCCTTCAGTCCTTTTGTTAAATCATGATTCATGACTTGATCTGTATCTACAGCAAAAGCGGATTTGGCTGGCTGCCCTTACTGCTGCTAAGAAAATGTTAGCCTCGCGCTGGCATCCTCTGCATTCCCTGCCCCGGTGTCAGTGGACCCTTGCATTCCTTGACATTATTTATGGGAGCGTTCTATCGCGCTGGTTCATGAGGCCAGGGAGGGTACTGTATGGGCCTGGGGTGCGGCTGCAGATGCCATTAAAACACTGATAAACCAGTCCTCAGCTGTCACTGTCTGATGTGGATTTTTTTTTTTTTGGGGGGGGGGGGGGGGGGGGGGGGGGGGGGGGGGGAAAATGGGAGTGTGCACTTGTTTGGAATTTTGGAATCCCCATTTTCAAATAAAATTTGATCACAAAAAAAAAAAAAAGTTATTCCCCATTGGTGCTTGAGCCCTGGAACTCCCACAGAGTCAGCGCCTATGCCACTGTGCCTCTCTCGTCTCTCAGCAGATACCACACAGTAACAGAACACCCCTGGGTGTTATAGGCGTGTTTCTTCTTTCAAAATAATTGATGTTAATGATAATTAAATGTTTTGTCAGTTTCCCCCCTTTGACCTAATCATATATTGTCAGTCTTTAAAAATGTAATTGGCATTTTTGAAAATATTGTTCAATTTCCTTTTCTTTTTTATTGAGAAAACAAAGACCCTCTAAGTCATAAAACCACAAGATAAACGACTCTTACAAAATGTTTGTGAGGTTGCATCAATATAGGTTTATTAGATAGAGAAAGACATTAGATAAGAAGTTTAGTACGGGTACATAATTGAGTCCACATGCTGCAAATCATGAAAGAATTAATCACAAAACTTAAGTTCATTTAACTTTGTGAATGGGGCCTGTACGTGGGGTAACTTGTACCAAGTCAAGATGATTAAGATGACAACAAGCCAGAGGAACATCATTGAATGAAAACAAACACAATGGACCAGTTTCTTTAGTCTAACATCATGCCATATATGAACAGATGAATGACTTTTTCTCATCACAAGAGACATCATTCCATCTGCTATCATCTGCAAGAAAACAATAAAAAATGAGATATATTTTTTTTTTCCCCATCACTGCAGTATTAGGACATGCTTTTGTCTTAACAGATTCATATGGAGCAGCCTGGCTCTTTTATTGATAGTAGTTGAGATCAGGGCAACCATGATGTATCAACTTACATAACAGGTTATAAACAACAAATGCAGTCCAAAGTAATCAATAAAAAAAGGTTAATATTTTTATTATGCAAATTATCCCCAAATAACAGCAGGCAAAACTTGTCTTCAACAAATGCACCACTGCTTAAAAACAGAAAAGTGTTTCATAGAGAAATGTACAGTTGTTATTTGGTAAGTTTTAGGGGTGTTTAAATTAGTAAATAAATAAGACTATGTGAAGTCATTTTCTGTCTTAACACAAAAGTTTTTTTTAAGGCCTGTTTTTTAGGTGTTTCTAAGTGCTTTGTTCCACCTATGTGTCAAAGCTCCATTTATTGACAGTTTAAAACATCTTCCAGGGCTCACCTAAGTAGAATAGTTCTATGCAGTTTTCTTCTTCACCAGCATTATTTGGCTCGTGCGGCAACCAGTTTGTATATTCCCAAGAGGATCCGTCCGTCCACTTAAAGTAAGAACCCTACAAGACCCACACAGAAAAACAGTCACAGTCAAAATGCAACACTGGGGAAAGCCTTAGAAAGACAAACCAAATTTTGCAGAACCAATTGAAAGACTTAAACATCTAACTAAGTGGTGTATAAAGATAATACATTTTATTTTTGCTTTTAAGTAAATGGAGGCCTGGTCAACCAAAAACTCACCCTGGCTCTCTTTTTCCTGCTCATTTATCAGAAGCCAATCTCCAAATTCCAACAGATCTCGAAGGGGTTGCATCTGTTATGCAGCTAATTTCATTTAATATGTAATTGATAAAGACTTTCAGTCACAATGTTTATCATTAAATGCATTAAGCTTCTCTTACCGTTTCTTATTTTTCAGCAATACCACAATGCCCTGTGGACAGACAGCTAAACGTTTGTAGATTTTGTTCCCTACTTGTCTCTGCTTGTTTAGCATGTTAGTGCTGCAGTTTAATTAAGAGTACAACAATGTTCTGCAAGGGGGTTACAGGAGCTCCTTATACAAAGACAGACAAATGAAAAAATAGAAATTAAAAAAGGCTGACCTTCAATCTTTCCCCACCCACAAAGGTACGAGTGCAATGACCATACAGATGGCACACCAAGTTAGCAAGCTGGTAATTTATGGAGGCACTGGTCACTGCAGCAAGGTGTCCTTGATTGAATCTAGTCTGGCAGTAAATCTTGGGAAAAATAGATTTGTACATGTATTCGATAGATATATGTATAAATGTATATGTGTGAGATGATAAGCACTCACAAAAGCAATATAGGAGTTTAATTCAATTAGCTTTTAGCTGGGAGAATTGATTTTTGAATATCAAAGTAAAACAACAATGGATTTTAATTAATTAATTTGCCTTTTTCTATAACAACAAACTAAATGATCTGAACTTACCTCAGCATCATAGAATGTCATTTTCATGGAGAAGAAGCGATACCTGATTTTGGCTATAGAAAGAGACAGGACATGCTCAGCGTTTCCAGAATGACTTAACATTTGCCCAAATACAGTATCAGGCACCCACTTGGTGCTGACCATACTCTATTGCCACAGTGCCACACAAGGACAACCTCTGAGCTGAACAAACCAAAGAAATCAACAGGCTTACTGAAACTGGTGCTAGATTAATATTTTCTTACAATGAAATCTGTTTCATAAGCCAGAATCTTTCCGGTTGGAGGAAAAAGGGTATACGATCTCTGCTAAACAAACATAGTTTGGTTCACTATTGAAAAATATTACAAGTTACCCATGCATTAGTATCTGAGTGTGTCATCAGTTAGCAGCTGTGTTTTTAAAGTAAGTACACATTTTGAAATCATTCCCTATTCCTCCTCTTTTCATACCTTTGGCCATGTTGGATCTGTCCTCATCCACTGCATCTTCAGTGATATTGAGCTCTATCCCATCCTGATCTTCAATACCAGTGATGTCCGGTCATGCAGTATCATCAAAACAAGATGGTTAGTAGTAGTTGCAGTAATAGTACTAGTAACAGTAGTAATAATAGTTGTATTAATATGATTGACTTGGAGTTGATAATCCTGAAGCAGCGATCTGATGTGTGCCGCCCCTTTGAGGTTCATTAGCAGGGCTGCAAGATGGCAGGGGGTCTCGGGAGAAAACTGTATTTTTTGGCAGGCAATGACTCGTGTTTCTTTCTTACTCTATAGTAAGTATCCCTGTTGTAGGTTGATGTGAACCTTTGTTATTCATTTCTATAAACATACATGGAGACAGCACCTACAGTATGAGTGGATATTAAATAATGAAATAATTCTCACCAGTTTTCAGAGCGCTCATATCGTGTCCAGCGTCCTTCTCAGTTTGGATCTGAGCTAACCCTGGTGTGGCAGTAAGACCTGAACAACATCATCATCATCATCATCATCATCATCATCATCATCATCATCATCATCATCATCATCATCATCATCATCATCATCATCATCATCATCATCATCATCATCATCATTATCAATCATCTATATCACAGATATTCTGTTTTGTTATTTGGTGCTTTTTCAAAATACACAATAAGGTGCTAGTCATAAAACCACAAGCATCTAAGCCCAGCAGACAAACGTTTCCTCCACTATATCTGTCAATGTACAATAGAGTCCAATCCACCCACACTACCCTCCAGTCAGGAAAAGGGTGGTGTATACACCAAGAAACTTTACCTGCCACAGCCAGCATCAGTAGGACAATTATCTTCATCATTCTGAAATAAAAAACATCCACAGGATGAGGCATTAAATATTACGGGCATACATACTGTAGATACTGCACTGACTGATACATTTTCTTCATATGCTTAAATTATTTTGTAACAAATGTATGTGATTGTTACGATTTATGGAACTGACTAAATGTCATGTTTTACTGTAAGAGCATGAGTTAACTGGGTGAAATAGAATAAACACTTTAGTTAAAATACAAATCAAAGAAAATGTATTCTGATAAAAATAATAAGTGTTAAAAATAAGATTTAAAAAAAAAAAAAAAAAAAAAAAAGACCATACCTGATTACAGATTTGCCTTCAGAAGCTCAATGGTGTATAAAGTGTGCATGATTTCGGAGTGCTTTTATAGAGCTGTGGAACAGCAACCTGTCCACTGCACATCTGGGAAGGCTCATAAACTGGACAGGTGGCATCCAGGTGCTGATTTCTACTCATGATTATATGGAACAATAAAAAATATACAATATGCAAAAATAAATTGCAAATTATTGCACATTGTATCCGGACAAATAAAGATATCAGTGATACATGGTGAGGTGAATGAACCACAGTCCTTCTCTAGCCTGTCCAGGATTGCAACCTGAAACATCCCGATTGCATGACTCATCCCACACTTAAGTGCCTTTATTAAGTAAGCCACTGGGGGACCTATGAAAATATATTTTAATGTATGTTTTAAAAAGGGGAGGCAGCTTTGTACTGTGGAGAAGGGTCTGGTGTAGAAAGTATTAAAGGAACAAGAAAGCATTCAGTTATGAACAACGCATGGCTTGATTCCATGCAAAACAATGTAATAAAATAGCAGACAATAAAAGCAAGCATGATAACATGCAAATTAAAGTAAATAGGCTTATTAAGTGCTAACTAATCCACCTTTAACTTTGGCGTACAGAAAGGAAGGAAGAAAATGACAAGAGAACAGTAGTTAAAATATAAAGAAATAAACAGTAAAACATTTTGGACTTGGGCATCCTTTGTGAGTGATTATATACAGTCTATAACCATGTTCTTAAAAAGTGTGTGTGTGTGTGTGTGTGTGTGTGTGTGTGTGTGTGTGTGTGTGTGTGTGTGTGTGTGTGTGTGTGTGTGTGTGTGTGTGTGATTTACCCCTGTGTGTGAGTTATAGTGTCTTTTTTTCATAAGGAGAATTTGCACTTTACGTATTACCTCCAAACTGGTATTTTACACATGAAGGGGTTTTTAAGTTTGTTATTAAATTATTCTAATAAATTGCTTGGGCATCACAGAGTAGTTTAAGTTGTCTGTGTTGTTTTATTAATATTAATTTCTCCTGCATTCATTTTTTACAAATATTATTGTCAATATATTGCTCCAACACTCTTTCAACTTCTGCCTTGACTTCCGCTTGTTTTGCTTAAGGTACTCTACATGGCCTCGTTTTGACTTTGGTGCTGTTGTAAAATCATGTTGCAAATGAAAGTAAATAGACTTATTAAAATAATGCACATTTAAAGCCAGATTCATTAATTCTTACAATCTTCTCAAACACCATTAAAAAAAAACGACAACAGCTAACATTATTAAAAATATAAAAATAAATACAAGCAAACACTTTGGGATTTAGGTATTAATTACAAGTAGTTTATACAACCTTTAAACATTTGAATTATTTGTTATTATCAAGTCTTCATTTCTATGCACGATTTCTCCCATGCAGCAGCAGTATTGTTTTACTACAGAATGCATTGTTTTCTCAAAGCTTATTTTCCCCTTTACACTTAGAACTGACTTTACTGAAATCCACAAGTGGACTATTCAGTGAAACTCTTAATTAATTCAAAGGGCATCACTAGTTTAAGTTGTCCATGCTATTTTCCCCTGATACTAAATAAGTGGTGTTCTTGATAGGGCCAGGTTACCTTAAAGCCAAGGGGACACTAGTCTACATGTTGCTAGAAAATGTAGAATGAAATCTGTTGCTTCTACATTATTGCTTCAAAGACATACACAGAGAAGACAATACATAGATGATATTCCTATCAAAAATTTACCAGCACTTTAACAGCTCACATCCAGTCACATGTGGACAGAAGAGGGACTGTGACCAGAAGGATTGACATGGGTATAGTAGCCGCAATGTTAGAGGCGTAAGAACAGAGGGAGGCTCAACAGCAGGTGGAGCACTGGAAGTTTTATGCCACCATCAGAGGATGAGCGCAAGGTTTCTGGCTGGCCCTGGGAGGGAACCAGCAACAGAACCAGCAGTGGTACTCCCAAAACTAGGAGTGGTAAAGATGTTGCTGGAAAATGACACTGAGGCCTATCTGGTGGCATTCGAGCGGCTGTCAACTGCGGTCAGGTGGCCTCAGAAGTGGTGGGCTACCCAACTAGGCCCCAACTTGATTGAGGAAGCCCAGGAGGCCTATTAGATCCTGACACACAAGGCAACCCTGGACTATGACCTAGTCAAGTTAGCCATACTCCAGCTGCTCGACATCATAGAGGAGACGCATCGTTGCCAGTTCAGGGAATACTAGCGACCCCCAAGAGTCAACCCCGCTGGGTGGCCCAGCATCTGGTGGATGAGATGACCCTGTGGCTCTGCCCCAGCACCCGGACGTCCGAACAGATGCTGGATCTGATTTTTTTTAAATCTGTGGTGTCCAATTTTTAAACACACGCCAGATAATCGTAAATCAGCATTGTATATGTGAAGTTATCTAAATAAATGTTTGCTCTGCATGACAAAATGCGGAAATTTCTACACAAAAACCAAATTAAATTTCAAACCCCTTTAGTGATGATCAGTTTATGCATGGAAATTTCTGGTGTCATGGATGTTCCCAGACCCTTTTTCAGATAACTACTTTATTACCTGCTCGTTAGAGAAGTTGTAACACATGGGAATACCTTCAAACACTTTCCATTGTAGTGGCTGTTTCAGTAAAAATGTAATAGCTTTACATGTGTCATTGTGCTTACAGAATGGTGTGTTATTGTTTAACGATCCTGAGTTACCTCAACATGGGCATTTAGATCACAACATGATCTCATTTGAAGTGCTTTTTAAAACCCCAAAAGTACGACTGAAGCTAAGCTTTATAATTTTAAAAAGGCAAACTATGAAGGAATGAAACAGAGACTAACAGAAGTAGATTGGAGTAAAATAGAGAAAACATCCACAGAAAAAGGATGGCTATTTTTCAAAAATGTAGCAATTATACAATTACATTGTATAATTGCAGCCACAAAACACACGTACCCTAGTGTGCATTTTTACAGAGTATATATAAAACTACTCAAAACTCCCCTCCACTGTACTGCATTTACAATTACAGGAAAGAATGCTTGAAAAGTCAAAGTGAACATCAGAGACCTACACATTTCTTTGGGTTCTTATTAAAGGGAAAAATTCCAAAGAATTGAATGGACTTTTTTTTCTCACTGAAGAAAACCCCCACCCACAGGAACCCTTTTAGGTCAGCTCTGCTTGTCATCTCATTCCAACCTTTAAAAAGGAATGACTGGCTCTCGTGCTACAGTAGAATCACAAGCTGAAAGCAGCTGTTACAGGAAGCCTGAGCGCATAACACCTTCCTGTCAGTCTAGTGAGCCTGCACAATTAACCATTTCTTTCCTGGACACGTGTGCAACCGGCAGGTTTTTTTTAACACTAAGGCTCACCTTTACACATGCAAACGTCTCTGTTTAGTTTACTAGTAATAAACATTTAGAAAAGCCATAAAGTATAAAATAATATTAAGCAACAGACAAGTCTGTACTATTTTATCTTTGTATTATTTTTGTATTATGTTACACTCACATACCGACTAAACAGCACTGCAGTTAACCTAACTTTTTTCCGCACAAAGACTACCTGTTGATGTATTTTCCTTTGCATACTTGTGTGCCGGCACTGTTGTACAAGGACTTGATAAGAGACTACAGGGTCCACAATGCACCTAACTGGACTCTTTCTAGCCAAATGAATACTCAGAAGCTGGCATGTAAGGGTTTATTGTTATGCTTGTTTATCATGATAGAAAAAAGGTTGGCAAAATTAATTGAGTTATTTCAGTGATGGTATGGGTTGATACCTAAACTCAAAGATGAATAGCAACTGCATTAAAAATCATTCCTAATCTTAGTAATGACAGTTGTTGCCTTGCTACACTGGCACAACATTGAATCAACAAATTCACCACCTCTAAAGGGTTGGTGAGCTCACCAATTGAAAAGACAGCAGCATCCACAAAAAGCCTAAAACTGTAAATAGCAAAGTTTTTGTTGTATATACATGTGTATGAAAGATATACAGTAGATCACAAGGAATTATAATATTCTAATATTTTAACTATATAAAATGTTGTTACATGACTTTATGTTTGTGTTGAACTGTGTATTGCAGTGTAATTGTGTGCCAGACAGTTGAACGACACTGTGGGATTGATTCTGTCTGCAGCATGATGTTTCACTGTCCAGGACAATGCAAGCAATGCTGCACCAGATACGACCCCTACTCAGAGCAGCTACAGGCAGAAGGACTCAGGCAGTGCACGTGAGAGAGCAGAGAGCAGAGTCAGAGCGGGCGATGTCACAAGAGGAGCCAGCGAAAAGCGGCAGTGCATGCCAGACAGAAGAGAAATGTCCGACAGTCCGCCAAGCCTGGCCACAAAGCCACTCCTGCTGGAGCACTCCAGTATCCCGAGCAGGGCCCGACCGGTCCAGTGGATCATCAGCCCGGTCAGAACCAATGACCCAGTGGCACACCGCCACCAGCTGCCTGCAGAGGGGTCTGGCCACTGTGGCCACAGTAAACCCCTCGAGGTGACCCAACAAAGGCCGGCAAGCTCTACCACCAGCTGTCCCATGCCTGTCAATCTGATGGTGCCACCGTGACCAGGACTTTGCGGACGGCCACCAAGTTCCCAGGACACCTATGCCAGGAGCAGCATTATCGGCAGTGGTCTCTCTGTCATGGAGAGTGCACCGGATGTGAGTCCAGCGCTGGAAAGAGCTGGGGGTGAAATCCAACTGCAGCAACCCCAGCCAGCAGTTGTGGTCATGGACCCTGGGACTGTAGTATCATCAGCGGCAAAGCCGGCCACCAACCTACCGGAGACAGCCCTGGTGGCAGCCAGCTCACTCCCTGTCAAAGACTGGGGGGGGGTGAGGGGTCTGTGTAACTAAGGGCTGACACTGGGATTTTGTTATGTGCACCTATGTTGAACTGTGTATTGCAGTGCACTCTGCAAATTGTGTGCTGTGCTGTGCACGCACACGGGACTGATTCTGTTTGCAGCAGGGTGTTTCACTGTTCGGGGCTATGAATGCAATACTGTACCAGCAGTGACCCCTACCCAGAATTCACAGGATTCAAGGGTTTCAGAGAATCGTTGGGTGCAACCTGGCAGGAACTAGGGGAAGGATTAGACAGACTGATTGGACAGTAGGGTTCTCTCTGTATTACATTGTTGCACCTGTTTTATACTGGGGGGGGGGGGGTTTAAATTAAGGAAAGCCTGCAAGCTACTCTGGGTGGAGCATGGTGGTGTATGGGAGTGTATTGGTGGTGTTCAGAGAAGTGCTGAGAAAGCTGTCCAGTTGTTGTGTGATCCTGATGCGCCTAATAAACAGCTGCTGTTTGGAACCGCATGCCTGTTTGACGACTCTTGATTATAGCGGGTTTGCTACAATATAGTTATTTTTTAACGATAGTCTTATTGTCCATCTTCATTCGACATTCCCGACTACCCAGGAACCTTGCCCAAAATAATATTTTATTTTATTTGTATTCTTTGTTTGTGTAATTTACCTGTACAGCTATTATCAAAACATTTTGCATCAACCTACAGAATTAACTAATTTTTCTTCATAAAGTCAAATGAAACCTGCTGAATAATGTTACGTTAACATATTAGAATTACATGAAATACTGTACTTGTATGTATCAATGCTAAAATACTAGGTGACTAGCTTTTGGCTATAGCTGTTGCAAAATATTTGCAAAATGTTTGATAAAAGTGTAACTTAACTGGCAGCTGGTGTGTGCTTAAGATCATGATGTAAATCAGCCGTGTGTTTTTATGAATATTCTGTATTCACCACCAAGCATGTGTGCAAATAACTTTTCCTTGTGTATATATTTATTGTGCATTTCTTTTTTTTACTGTGCCAATATATATATTTTTTTAATGAGCCCACCCACTGTTTAAACAGTGCATTCGCTTTACTGCATATAGTTACACGTTTACTATTTTTCTTTACCCATAGGACTGACTTCACAAATGTCTGTTTTATTTTATATATTAAAACATGGCATTAATGGTGAATTTGGATCCTGTCGCTCTACATAAGGTAATTATATATATCAATTTATATTAAAAAATAATACCACTGCTACTGAATTGAAAATGTATTTCCTAGTACACATCAATCCCATATCAATACCAAGTATGCAAAGTTTCATTTCTTGTCTCGACAACTGCCCATCTCTCCTAATATAGGTATATTAGGAGAGATGGGCAGTCAAAAAGTGGAACAAATTTTGTTCTTATTCTATATAATGTAATATTAGAGTATATAGAGCTGTTTAGAAAAAATAATTGTAATGGTGCTGAAATATGTGGGATAGTTGTGGCAAAAAATATCTTATATTTCTCATACATTTCGGTCCAATATAGGTTGTTTTTCTCCATCTTTTATTCTGCCTGGAGAAACAACCATGACTCCCAATTACTGATCTATGGATTTCATACAGCCTCATATTGTGGAACCTACTGAATGATATTACATTGCTCAGCATATTCATCTAATGATCTTAACATCTTAGACAGTTGAATAACTTCAATTACCAGGAAACCTGGAAGGACATTAGAAACTTTAACATGTAGTAAAGGACATTTCACACAATCCTACACCACCACTGAACATATATGCAAGGGTTATTATTATTATTATTATTTACCAGAATACCTGGTATTACAGAATATATATATATAAATCTTTGGGGTTTTTTTTAATACATTTTTCAGAACATTGACAAGACTCACAAAGCAACATGGGGAAGTTTAGTGGATGAGAAATTCTCGCTGCCCTACTCAGTCACTGCTGGTAAGCTTTTTCGTGTTGTCTCTCATGGTCTTGAATGACTGCTGCATTCTAGCCATTTGCATATTCAAGAACAGGGACATACACACATTTAGAAATGTATTTCTTATTTTTGAGAATTATTTAAATTAGGCATCTGTTCCTTATTAATATTCCAGCACATGTGCATCACAGTCTTTAATAAACCTTCATTTTTGACGTAACTGAGTCACTCTTTCAAAAACAGTTGGAGAATTCATGCATGCTATATACAACTTTCATAGATTGAAGGAACTAAATTATAAAATACAAATTAGGGAAACTTGATTGAAGTCTTATAATCTTAAAAGGTGTTGTCAAAATTAACCCCAACCAACATTGCACACACAGCACAGAACCAGGACCAGAGGACACAGCTGGAAATTAATTGAAGATAGTCTTAGGACTGACAATATAAGACATTTCTTTACACATAAAGCGGTGAGGGTATGGAATGGGTCAACTAGTCATATTGTTGGTGATGAATCATTGGAATCCTTAAAGACCAAACTTGACAGTTCACAAGTTTTGAGATCAATTGTATCACAAAGTCAATTACAGGAACAAAGGAAAAACACATCATTCAAGAAGGCCAACAAGGAAAAGTTATGGAACATGTTATACTGGAATTGAAAGTTACATAATTTTCTTAATTGGATTGTAACGTGAGGGAGACAAACACTTCCCAATTGACCATCTTGACCACTCTACAAAAGAACCAGCATTTAAACTTGTTTCAGGGGTAGGGGTCAGAATCCATAACAGTAGTACATCAAAACCCACAGCACTGCACATTACAGGAGGAGTGTTTGTGGGACCAGTGAAGGCAGTCCATCTTTTATGAAGCAAATTAATCAGCTCACTTGCACATGGTACTGAAACCACAGGACAGGATTTAGTGGGGGTGCTTCCCCTCTGTTCTATAGGAGCCATAACACCAGACTCCTGGTATTACTGTGAGAGAACTTGTACTGGCTTTTTCACTAGGTGACTAAACTCTCTTTCCTTGCAATTTGTATCTGTATATTATTCTATGAAAAAATCCAGACCTTAGAAATGTACCACTAGCAGGGACTTTAATCTCCAACACAGGCGTAATGTGAGCCCTTTTTTTTGTTCTAGTTAGCATTCTAGCAGCAGCATTTTGCATAGCTGTAGGCATGATATAGCATGACTTGTAAGTCCAGAAAATAAGGCGTTACAGTAATCTAACCTAGAAAAAATAAAAGCATGAACTAATTTCTTTGCATCATCCAAGGACAAGAATTATCTAACTTTTGCAATGTTTCTTAAATGATAGAAGGACGCTCTGGTAATGTATTTTATATGTGTTTCAAAGAAAAGTGCTGAATCAAAAATAACCCCTAGGTTTTTCACTTCAGATTTTACATTTGATTTTAGCGTACCTAGATCAATATTTGTCAAGTCCATCTGTTGATTAGAGCCTAAAAGTAAGACTTCTGTATTATCTGAATTTAACTGTAAGAAATTCTGAGACATCCACCTTCTAATATCGGCTAGGTATTTGAAAAGGGCATCGATAGATGTTGTGTCACATTGTTTAACAGATATGTAAATCTGTGTGTCATCTGCATAGCTGTGGAAATTCACCCTATGTTTACAAATAACCTCCCCGAGTGGCAGCATGTATAAAGAGAATAACATGGGACCAAGAATGGAGCCCTGCGGAACACCACATGTAATATTAGCTAGTCCAGATGGAAATTCTCCTAAGGCAACAAAATACTGTCTATTCATTAAATAGGATATGAACCAGTTAAGGACACTACCAGAAAGGCCCACCCATTCTCTAAGACGATTAATTAAAATCTTTTTATCCACAGTATCAAAAGCAGCACTCAGATCTAAAAGAATCAGTACAGATAAACACTTAGAATCTGTACTTATACGTAGATCATTTATCACTTTGACAAGCGCACTCTCAGTGCTATGGTTAGCGTGACATCCTGATTGAAATTTCTCAAAGATGTTATTATTTCCAAGGAAACTATTAATTTGTTTAAAAATGACTTTTTCAAGTACCTTTGATAAAAAAGGAAGGTTTGAAATAGGTCTAAAATTACATAGAACTGAACTATCCAGATTTGATTGCTTAAGTAAAGGTTTCACTAAGGCGGTTTTTAAAGAAGAAGGAAACCTTCCTGATGACAAAGAGCTATTAACTATATGAAGGACATCATTGGATAGCTTACTAAACACCTCCTTCAAGAGATTTGTTGGTATAGGATCTAAGAGACACGTAGACGATTTAATGTGCATAACTATTTTATTTAATCAGAGAAAAATAATGTAATTCTGTTTCGATTGTTTTTGGGCACACACAGCTCAAAATCATTTTGTGGAATTTGATCCTTAATACTAAGTATTTTTTCATCAAAATAATTACACATTAGTGAAAATATTTCTTTTATTTTTCAAAAGATCAAATCAAAACTTTGATTTTCAAATTTATTCACTAATAAAATTAAAGTTAAACTTAGTTTTGGCACTTTTATCAGGTTTTGTATTGATATTTTTAATTAAGAAATACGTTAGCAATGATTAAAAGTAAACCAAACTATTTTATTTTTTTACGGCAATGACAGCTTGTCACTTAAAGATTTTAAATACATATGTAAAAATAAACCATTTATAATGACACTGCACAGATTCCAAAATAGGTTTTATTGGAAACAGGAAAACTTTAAAACACAATGGGGCTGATGCATGGATAGTCGTAGTGCAAACAATTGTGGCTGCAAAATCCAAATTGCACTTATTTTGCACTATAGCCTATGTAAACTTATAAGCAATGAAATTACTCAACATGGGCAAATAATGAGCTGCAGTCATGATAATGAGGGTCACAATGAGCACTGCCTGTGCAGCAGGGTATTTAGAGGATGCACTTAAAGCCCAGAGGTGAGGTGAGTTAGAAGTACAGAGAGAATTAGGAGCTGTATTAAAAATGTGCCTCCTATTTTCTGTTCTGAATGCCCTTTTATCTAATCTCCATTTGTGACCCCTGGTCCTTGTTTCTTTTTTCAAGTTGAAAAAGTCAAGCAGGTTAGTTAGACATGATCTCCCTTTTATAAAACCATGCTGACTGTCTCCCAGGATACTGTTGCCATATAGGTAATTTTCTATTTTGGATCTTATTATAGTTTACATATAATAGAATTCAGGCTTATTGGTCTGTAGTTACCTTGTTCAGTTTTGTTTCCCTTTTTGTGGCTCGGTATTACGTTTGCAATTCTCCAGTCTGTCGGTACAACTCTTGTGTCAAGAGACTTCTGCATGATCTTGGTTAGCGGTTTGTAAATAACTCCTTTCATTTCTTTGAGTACTATTGGGAAGATTTCTTTTAAATAAATGTTTGAAACTGATCTGCTCACCTGTTGGAAATTATACAATCTCTTTTCATGCTCACAAGCTCAAAGGGGTGGCCTAAGGCAACTTTTCACTAGGGGGCAACACATCGTCTGTTATGGTAATGACATTGAAAACTAGGGACAGGTTTCCAGTGGCTTTTTATTCAAAAATAGAAAATATATTTTAAAATACTAGTTTAACATTGTACTATGATACAACATTCCTTTTAAAAAATATATTGTTATGTTTTAAAATGATTCCATAAAATACATTTGTTTTGATGAGAAAGTATAAGAGCTGGACACTGCACTTATATAAAAAAAAAAAAAAAAAAAAAAAATCACCCTCGAATGTTAATATTGCACAAAAATAATGATGCATATTTCCTCAATGTTAGTGAAAACAACAAAAGAAACATATGTATATTGCGTCCGACAAACCTTTTTTTTTATTTAAATACACTTTGAGGTGAGGACTCAGTTTGTCCCATTTCTGTAGAATGACGCATCTGTTCAAATTTAAGAAGTCTAAAAGATTAAATTGTCTTGATATGTTGTTATGTTAACTGTGTATTTTGTGTCAGTGGTACTTCGGGACTTTTGGTAAAACAAATATAACCGGTAGCCTGCCTTTAAAGCTTCCTTAACCTCTTCAGGTAGGACATAGTCACAGACTACGACTGCCTGAGCAAACCAGCTCTTTTGTGCAGTGGTAACGACACTTGCTTTGGGAACACATGGTTGCTGGTTTACTTACAGTTTTTCACGTGTTCTTGAAATCCATAACCTATTTGATCAGTTTTGTAGATGCACATTACATTGTTTGATGTTGGCTATGTACTTCAAATTTAATAAATCACTACCAGGGGTTGCAGAAGCAGTTTGGAATCTATTACATCACATGTCCTGCAATCACTTATTTATCTATAACTGGACTGTCAAATTGTTAACATGTAAACACAGAAACCAACCAGATTCAAGTGGAACTTAAATGCAACTTAATTGCAGTTACCACAAATATTGCATCTACTGTGCACTGCATATACCCAACACAGTATAAAATGACAAAAAAAAAAAAAAAACTCTTAAAAAGAACCTAATGCCTAAGTAATGGCTTTCAGAGCGAGTCAGTGTTCTTGTTATTACATATTTAACTTTCTGGGGGAATTCAGAACAATAATTTAATTTATGGTTTTCTGGTTTTATATAGATTGTATTTATTCGCTGTAAAGGAATTGTTTATGCTTTCTGTCTAATGGAAAACATTATTTTTCACCAATCATGTTTGCCATAACTATCTCAGTAACAGCAGCAGCAGCCCTCGAAGAGCCCCGTTTGCCTCTATAGGCTGATTTGTAAGTTCAGTGCAACTTTTTTCATAGCTTTACAGACCCAGTTACTTTAACTTTGGGTCATATGCAATAAACTTACTGCCTGCTTTATCATAACAATATTTAATCCACTGATAAACAAAATGGAATGTACTGTCATAAAATAGTCAGGATCACGACATTAGGATAATAGGCCATTTGAGACCAATGTTCTCATTAGCATATTTTTCATCTAATTCATAAAGTTGTATTGTGCCATTCATTGACAATGGATCATCACTGTTATCTAAGGAACCTGGCTGAGCCTTTGGTAGTGAGAATGAAGGTGGCACAGGAGCTGAATCGACAAGGTTACATGAACCTGTAAAAAATGTGGCATTACCTTTTTGTGTTTCAGAATAAGTAATTACATAAACATACAGAACAAAACCACATGGTTTTATTTGAATATCCTAAATTAACCAATTTGTACCCATTGTACAGTATGTGGTATCATATGCAACGATGCTAGTCATTTTTTATAACTATTAAAGATTCTCGTTTGTATTAACTTTAACTACCTTTATGTATTTTTTTTACAAAATATTATTTTAAGTAGAATTATAATCTTCAGATGTTGTAACTATCGATACTTTTATTGCATATGGTATAGGATGAGAAGGGCTTTATGCTGTTTAAAATACTGGCTCGTATAATTCTTTGGCTCATATAATCACTGAAAAAAATTTGAAATACTTGCTTGATGTTACACTTGGGCATGATCATCAGAACAGATCGAGCCACAGTTTTTTCTAGACTGCCACTATTTACAATCCAAACAATTGAAATGCCTTTCTAAGAACTTTATTTTTTAAAACTGTGGCTTCCTGGGGAGTAAATATAGACCTTTGTATCCTCTCATTTGCATCTACAACTCTATTAGAAGACATAGCGTCTCAGAGTAAAGACAGTGCCTTAAGTATAGGACACAGCTTATTTGCGTATGGCAAAAAAAGTGGTAAGATTAAATCTTTCATGATAAAATTTGTGATGAAAAATCACATCTAAAACCATTGCCTGCTAGTAAAATAACCTGCCAGCAATTTTATGAATCACATGTAAAATACTACCTTTAAATATAGAAGATATACAAAATGCGCTCCCATGACATGCTCAGGAGAATACGATGTCTCTGTGTATATAAGCCCATGTCCCTCACTATTGTGTGTGTTGTGCAGAGATACAGCACTCGCAGTTTAGCTATAGCAGTTGAATAAAATGCATGTTTATTTCACTGTCATTTAATTTTACATTTTGGTAGTCTATCCATATCCAGTATTACCAATAACCACATTAGCAGGGAAACATCAAAACCAATTGAAACAATTTTGCAATTTAAAAAAAAATAAAATAAAGATATTTAAAATGCTAATCATCATCAGTGATACTGGACCCCCCTCAGCACTATGGTTGGAAAATATGTGCACTGTGAAGTGGAGACCTGAGTGGATTGAAAGGTCACAATAAGACATATGGAAAGCCTTTGTCAGGAGGATGAGGTCAAAGGGCATGTATGATCTCAAAACCCAGAACTCACAAGCCTGCATTCTAGTTCTCTTTAAATACATGCACCACCTGCATGCTGTAGATCTGCCTTCCATATGGAATATGTGCATTACTTGTCAGTATATTAATGGACTACATTTTTCTAATTATCAGTACATCAAATTAAATAGCAGTGATCTTTATTGAACATTTTCAAACACAGGTAGATGCCTCAAGTGTGGATCAGATTTGTTGTTATAATAACTTATTGGATTGTTTTCCACTTACATCATAGGATAAATACCAGGTTAGAAAATATCACTATATACTGCATGTTTTAATGCAGACAATACCGTCTAAAAAGTGTTTTTATCATTCTAATTAACTACCTAGGAGGCAGTAACAGGTCAATAAATAACTACAATCTCTCAATCTTTCAGTTCCTTTGTTGTTTGCATCTGCATCGGTGCTTTACTTTTAATAGCTGCTCAACTTGTGCAACCCTTCTGACAAGGCAACTCAGGTGGACACCAGGACCACTCTTCGGCATCTGCATGCTTGCACATGAGATGATGTACTCACTGCTAAGATCTCTGAGTGGATCATTAGACATTGAAGATGCAACCAATCTTTAACAAACTGGAAAAGAACCCTAGTTATATGTTACTAAATATATATAAATATATTGATGCATGTTAATGCCATATAATAAAAGAGGCAATTATTGTCCCATATAGTCCAAAATATATGTTTCTGTCTATAACTACAAATAGATCAGTGTTGTTATTTAATTGGGAGAGTCAGTGTAAATTAGGGCTATATATTACTAATTAACAGGCTATAAATAGAAACTTTTAAGTATTGATAACTGAAATACTAATTTTACAGAATGTTTATTCAATATGTTTTTGTTTTTTATTTTGTTTTGTAAGATTTGTATTATCACAATGATTTGGATAATTAAGAAGTAGGATAAATTAAATAAGTGATTAGCGCTCAGTTCACGTGTTCATTTCCTTCAGTTTAAGGGCAACTGGGGGCTACAGGTATCAATAAAACAAATTCTGATTCATTTACAAAATATGTAACTTCTGTTGTTGTAAATCTATCAAATTCTAGAAGTCTTACGTCAAATGTAATTCACCCCAAAGACAGCAGCATATTTAAATACTTATTTTTTAAGTGAGCAGCTAGTCCCTTTTTTGCTACTGAAGCTTCGCAATGCTACTGAGATGAGGGGATTTTGGATGACTCATCCTGACTTATAAAAGAGAGTCGAATGTTTGAGCGCAAACCTTTTACTTATGTGAGTGCAGTTTAGTGGTGGGCACTGAGTGAACCTCCAATCAAGATCCATTCCCTCATCAGGTTAGGCAAAACTGGGTGCATCAGAGACAAAGAAATCAAAGGCAGGATGACAGAGACACAAAGTTTGTGCTGTGGCGGCAGCCTGACTATGCTGCTGGCTGCGAGAAGGGGAGGTTTGTGGCTGCGTTCAGGTAACATGCTTTTTCTTCCTTTTTCTAGCTTAACACAGTAAATCATTTCTAGTGCCTCAAAATGTAGTGTAGCCAGGGCCTGGAGAAACCTTGGCAATACACATTACTGGACTCTCTCTGTGGCCTGTAACACATAAAGTTTAAACAGAGAGTAGGGGGACCAGTGTGACACAGTGATACGAGCTGAGGGACTGGGAGGCAGTGTGACCTAGCAGTGCTGAAGGGCAGTAAGGCGATATGGCCCTAACAGCCGAGAAACTGTGAGCTCAATGATTAGAGCTGAAGGACTGGGAGGCTAATTATTTTTATGTTGAATTTACTGTATCCCTGACTCCCCACTATTGCTCTACTCAGTTAATAATTCTAGTACCGAGTGCAAATATTCTAGGTACAACAGCTATATGCCCTCCACTGTTTAACTTGCCTGCTATCAGACCACTGTACAGAATTGCTACAGACTTGATGCACTAATAGTGAGCTATTTATAATAAAGAAGTTCTACTTTGTTTATAACAGTAAGTAAGCAGTTTACAGAAAGACCATGTGATTAGATTGTTGGAGACTGTATTGGATCACCTCAGTTTAGTGAATGCTAGGTATATGGATAATAATACTCTGTTTCAGCTATAAAGCAGGCAAGGGGGTATGGGGGCTATTGTTTAGAAGCTTGTATATTAATAATGTCATGGGACTAAAATGTAATCACGCTTTGTGCATACAGTATTCACTTAAACAACATACCTTGCCGTGGTAAAGCACAATTACATTTAATTAGGTTAGAAATACAAAAAGAAAATCAGACTTTTGTAAAGGTTGAAAGTACGTAACCAACTATGTGTCAAGAGTGTGCAGGAAACCGATGAAAAGTTCCATTCTCTACCGTCCTTTCATGAGTATGGCATTGAGCCTATCATCAATGACAGCAGCCCACAGGGTTCATTACATCTGGATGATGTCACAGCAGCTTGGAAGGGAGGTAGCCATCTGCCTTTACCCTCACACTGATTCCTTTCAGACCAGTGGTTAGAGTGCTGGGCTGCAGTGTGGAACGTAGAGGTTTTGAGTAGCTCAGAGGTTAGAGTGCTGGGCTGCAGTGTGGAACGTAGAGGTTTTGAGTAGCTCAGAGGTTAGAGTGCTGGGCTGCAGTGTGGAACGTAGAGGTTTTGAGTAGCTCAGAGGTTAGAGTGCTGGGCTGCAGTGTGGAACGTAGAGGTTTTGAGTAGCTCAGAGGTCAGAATGCTGGGCTGCAGTGTGGAAGCTCAGAGGTCAGAATGCTGGGCTGCAGTGTGGAAGACAGGAGTGTCTGGGTGAATATTGGAATGGTGTGACCAATAATTCTAGCCTTAGACTGCTGAGTGCAAGTCAGGTTTAATAAACTAAAATTAAAAGCAGGGAAATGGAAACATCTGATCTCTGGGAAGACCTCAGTATTGACAGTATGGAAAATAATACATTAAATAAAAATGCCAGTGTGGGGAATGAAACTGCAGGTGCTGAGAATGAAACTGAAATCGAAGAGGACGTTAAGAAAAACACAATATTTTTGTCAATAGTTACTGTGAAGCTAAATTTAGCAAATAACTTTTATTTTAATTCCCCTGTGATAGGAAATTAAAAATCATCACCCATTCTCTGAGGCATTTTTAGTTTGACTGACACCCACTCGTAGCGAGGGAATATTCAGTGCCTCATGTAAAGACAAAAGCAATAACATATGACAGGGTGTCCTGCACAAGAAGCCAAAGAAAGAAATACACACACACACACATACTGTTTGTCTCTGAGTGGTGCAATCAGGAGAGATACTATAGGCAAAAACACTTTGTCAGTTATGCTTACCTAGTGGTGCTGGAACTATCTTGTGTGAACACTTTTATAGTCAGAGCTGCTGCTTACCTGTCTGAGCTGTCTGGCTTACAGTAGACAGTAAACAACTGTAAACTCAGCATTGTATAAAGGATGTATAAATAATTTTGGCAAGATACATTGAAACTTAGATGCATAACTACACAAGATAACCTACCAGTTCTGGTGGGTGAGATTACAGACAGAGAAAACAGTTTTTGGAAAATACCACACCCCCGAAACTTGTGCAGATGGGCTATTTTAAAGATTTAGTACTTGCGTTGTTGTTTCTACACCCTACTAGTTTGTACTCATCTCATGTTTGTTCTAAATAGTTCAGTAGTTCATATTGTATTATGACAGAAATAGCTCTGTCAAAACCATTATCTGCTTGGAAATATTGAATGTGTGTGTGTGTGAGAGAGAGAGAGAACGAGAGAGAGAGAACGAGAGAGAGAGAGAGTAAGAGAGTACTTTTTTATCTGCAGTCTCTTGAGAACCAAGAGTCCCTAAAATTAGGGAGACCCCCCCCCCTGCTTCCTGCCACAACATGCAGCAAACTAGACACAAACAGCCACCAGATAAAAAAAAATAAAATCCCTTCCTCCTCCATCAACTAGTGTCAGTGGATTTCTAAAATGAGTGATCCAAACCTGAACAAGCCTACAGATATTGTTAATTGTTAATAGCTGTGTTTCATTGATAGTGTTGGAGTGGAGTGATATTTATCTTGATTTAATTAACACATCATCTGCCGACGATCACAGCCTTGAGAGTTCACTCAGTTAATTTAGGACAGTCTATTGGGAATTTGTTTCTTTAAATTCCCTCTCCAGGGTCCTTTGGGGCTACATGCAACACATACTCAATCACGCAAAGTGAAGTACACAAATACGACTAAATGCATTTAAAATGATACAACATCATGAATCTCTCTCTCTCTCTCTCTCTCTCTCTCTCTCTCTCTCTCTCTCTCTCTCTCTCTCTCTCTTTCCCTGCAGGAATGTCACAGTACTGCAGCAAATGCCTTGTCAAGAAGCTCAGGACTGTTCACTCTGGAGCTCCAGTCCGGGGTTAATGCTAATCGTGATAGGGGTTTTGAGCTGAATCAATGACTCCTGTGGGTTAGCATTAAGCCTGTGCTGGGGGCTGCCTTCTGAGAATCTCTGATGCAAGGGGAATAAAGGGAATGAGTGGGAGGATAACGGGAGACTGAGTCACAGTGCTGGAAACCCCCTCACTGCCTCCCCCCCAACTAAGACAGGAAATACATGTGCTGCTATATAACACTAAATGCACCCAATAGGAAACTGTTAATGCATTGAAAACGAAGTTGACACAATAGCTTATGCTAAATTCAGAACAGAAGGTAGGAAGCACTTTTTTACACAGGGGGTATAAATGCATGGAATATTTTACCAAGTGAACATCTAAAACACCCATAAGGGTCCAGGTTTTCAATTTTTTTTTTATACATTTCCTTTTTATTTATTTGTATTAAGTCTTGTGTTGAACATAGACAAAAGAATAATAACTGTAGCTACACACCAGTACCACATTACAGCTTGCTTTAGTACCCAGGAAACAGTAGTTCAGACTGTAATGTGGTGGTTGTATAATCTGAACTTCCAAATTAAAGTATAACGTGTACAAATCAGTTCTGTAATCTGAATACAGTATGGATTTGTCTTTTTCTTTTTGAAGCTTTCAACAAACTAATATTTCTCAAGGGTATCTGAGTAAACCTGTTTAGCATTATTACTGATACTGTCTCTGTAACATTAAAAGAATGAGCTCCTACCTGCTGAACACACACCACCATCCAGTGCCTCCTGTCTGACTGGCTGTTTAGAGTTTCAATCAGTGCTCCAGAAGGTTGTTACAGTAGCCTACATTAGAACACTGGTCTTACCCAGATTCTTCAAATGATATTACTGGTATAAGCCATGTACTATACCGTCTATTTTGCTTAACAGCATTGCACTTTGTATCACGGATACTGTCTGACAGCAGTAGTGTGACAAGGCAGAATTAATCCATAACTTCAAAAACAGTCAATAATAAATTATAAGGTAAAACATATTGATTTCAGTATCAGCCTAATGAGTACTGAAAAGACACATTATGCAAGCACATGCTCCACTTCACTGGCTACTGCTGCGTTACACAAGGGATTGACAATTCTGCAATAAAAGATATTGATAGCTTTGCTCCATCATTTTTACATAGCTAACATACAACATGTGTCCCCCATACAAGTTAGTTAGAAGGTCTAGGGACTACTTGACAGCAAGGGAGACAGATCTGCTATATATGAATGCAGCTTTTACTGTTTCGTCTAGTGTTGCCCTATCATGCTTGCTTTGTCCTTGTTGCATTTCACTATACCCTGCTTGTTGTTTGTTATCGCTGGTTCATGAAAGACGCTTTATAGAATCGGGTTGACAGTGGGAGGGATGGAGTGTTTAGGAGATCACTTGCTCTGAAAAATGTTAATGCTGTCCATGACTGGGGTTGTGAGTCAGCAAACCCCAGCGTAGCAGCGTTGCCACTTTCAGATGGTTAATGTTCTTCAAGACAAAGACAAACATCCTTGTGTCACTCTCATTCCCAAACATAATTCCAGCTGTCATGTAAGATATACCATTACATAAAAAAACAACATTAAAACACAAACTGTTCTTTTCTTTGAACTGGCACTTGGACACGAGTTTACTGAGGTATACCTTGATAAAGTACAGTAAAGCACAGAGAACTATAGTGAAACATTGAGCTTAGTGCAGAACACTAAGCTCAATGTATAGTATAAGCATAGTAAATGCAAATACACAGCAATGTGCTTCTGTGGGTGGATGTGCAGCTCTGTGCAGCGAGTTTCTACAGGTTTCCAACATCAAAAACAACTTTAAACTTACCAGCAGTGAAACATGAAGCTGTGGAGTCTAACTTTCCTATAATGATGCTGAACTGCAGTGATCCAGATCAGCCAACAAAATGACATTACCACATTTACATTTTCATGTTACTCGATAATTGACAATGTGCCCTTCACAGAAAATAATGTGCTGCTTGCCAACAGCTCTTTTCCGTAGCATTGCACTTGAAACGTGGCAAGCTTCAACAACAGGTTCTAGGAGGGAAAATAGCACGACTTTGAGCTGAGATTTAAAGATATCCTCTGTGAATAACAGATTATACTTTTGGCAGGTGTCTGTTAGAACATGAGTTTTCCAGACATGTCATGTTTCAGACCATTTGCTGACACCCTCCTTTTGGAGGTGTCTCTGGAGATCGCAAAGCGAATAAACTGAATGAATCTGACTCTAGCTAACTAAGTGCATTGCTCTCTACAATAACACAGGCATGTCAATTAGACAAGAGGTAAAGACTGAGACGTGGTCTATAGAGACCACTCTGATGAATCAGGGTGTATATGCTGGGGAGAAAGCATGCACTGAAGCAGCAGAACTGGAAGAGAGGGTGGGGATGGGTCCCAGATGGGGGATTGTGGCAGTGGCTTGCAGTGTGCAGGTGTAGTTGGTGCAGTGCTCAGGAATAACACACACAAGACAGCAAAACTTCAATGAAACAGCTCCTTTATTTGGCTGGGTTGTATGTCAACATTAAATAATAAGCACGGGCTCTACACAGCCATGTGTATCGCTCTGTGCAAAACAAGGGTTTCAGTCCTGAAATAATATGACACATTAGAACTACACCAAACACAGACAAAATCACTTCTCCAGACAGTGTGTGCTCGAGTGCAGGTGGGGTGAAAGGCAACAGTTTTGGTGCCGGCTAGTGCTTAGCCGTCTTACAGTGACAAAAGACAACTAATTATCACAATTAAACAAACAAAACACTAATGATAATTAATTACTTCCGTTTCCTAAATGGGTCCTTTCAGTAACCACAACAAAGGAACAGATAGCTTGGCCACTTCCCCTAAAAACCCTCAGTCACGCACTCTTTCGATGGCGCGGCCAATCACGTACCCTCCAATCCGTGACTGACACATCGCCTACCGCATTAAGGAGATGACTTCTGGTATTGTGGATCCGCCTTCTTCCTGGATGACTGGCTTCCGATTGACCCTGGAATGAACTGCCAAACCATCCAGTATAGGACACACTGTTCCACAGCACCCTCAAAGGTTGGGAAGGAGATTGTTTACTTGGATTAATTCGCTCTCTGTCACAGGGATACATCCAAGGACAAAGACAACACAGATAGCTGCAGTTTCATGGAGATGCTTATGTACCATGGTTAAAGCACAGCAAAGGCAAGCATTGTAAGCACAGTGAAATAACACAGTGGTCCCTCGCTACACACCGTTATGCCGTACATTTGGATATGCCTAGAGATTACAGAATTTATTATTAGGAGTAGTAAAAAAATTAATTAAAAAAACTCTACCGCACAGCTGAGAAATCCTTTTTTTGCGTTTTATTTATTTTCTGAAGAGAAAATGTAGTGATTACAGTCCTTATAAAATATACAATATGGTAATGCAAGCCCCAGCACAGGTCAGTCTTCTTCACGGACAGGGTGTGCTAAAGCTGGGATTCAGGAAGACTCCTCTCAGCAGGGACGCTGGTGCTCACAGCCGCTTGGGACGGAGCTCTGACTTCCACCTTGAGAAGACCACAGAGAGACATAGGGTTCATGGACAGCAAAAGAAAGTGCAGTCAACTGCAAAAACACGTTCAGGTCTTTGGAGTTTGCTTTGTGTTTTAAAGGTTTGGACGAGTACTTACCAGTCTCTCTGCTCTTGTCCTTATCCTCTCCCAGATTGTATGGAAAGCCTAGAAGACAAACAATTAAGTTCCACACAATTAAGTGCATAGTGTATTACATCCCATACTTAGAGAGGGATGATTCCCAATTACATAGCAGTCCATACCCGTAACAGGTTCAATGGGTTGAATAAAAATCTGGATTTGATCAATTGAAGAATGCAAGTTGGTTATGATCAGTTCATTTTTTTTTATGTTTTTGACGTACAGCTAGTTTTGGGTAAAACCGAAAGGAAAATTTAAAACAGACAACATTTACACTGAATTTGTGCAGCCAACATTTTATAAGTAACTTGAACTCAGCAGCTTTTTAAAGCTGAAAACAATAAAAAGGTTTAATTAAGCAAATTATTAGTTCAATTAAGGATTTAATTAAGTGATTGAGAGCTCAGTTGGAATAAAAAAAAAAAACAGAAGGCACAGTGGGGGACCCAGGACGGGGTTTGAGACAATGTAGAAAGCATAAAAAAAATATGTTAAGAGATATTCATTTTTCTTTATTTATAGATTTATGTCAGCAAAAATCTAAAGCTAGAACTCTGACAGCCATCAAACAGAAACAAAGTTGGTTTATTATAAACTTTTACATATAAATATGTAAATCTATAAGGCCCTTATATTTAATTCAATCAATATGCCAATTAAGTGCAGCAAAAACATAATGAGACAAATTAAACAAATTTCAATACATGCACAGTAAATTAAGCTACCTTAATACATATAAACTGATCTGCTCACAGAAGCATTTAATTTAAAGCAGCTTCTAGATACTTGCACCAAGACTCCAACTTTTGTGTTTGCCCAAGAGATATTTCAACAACACGACTAAGTATGAAGTCAGAATCAACCAGGTAAATCTTGTTATAAGTAGTTATTTCTGCTACTATATTAACCAGCTCAAACTGCTAAGGGGGTTATTTTCTTCTAATTCTCTCTGCTCTAACAGCATCTGAAATAAGGTTGCTATCAACTCCATCTTTACACATAGGATCTCTGCCCTAATACAGCTTGCTGGATTACTACAAAGTCTAAGACGACGTTTCTACCACACATTCAAATCAGGGAGTTTATACAACTATGGTATTCTAATCTGAGGTTGTAAACTCAGAAACACTATGCTTGGATTATGATAGGAGCCCATGTTATCCACTGTCCCTCTCCTGTCTTCGTCTGTCCAGCCTCTTACCTGTAGCTGCCGAGGAAGGGAGAGCCCCTGGAATCTGCGCACTTGTCCCCAGGGACCAGGTCCCAGGCTGTGGGCTGCAGTTATCTCAAACTGAGAGCAGAACCCTGTCCTGGGAATGTGGGGCCCATCGCTCAAATCCACAAAGTCTCTGCATCTTAAAGAGAAAAACAGAACAAGCTTGCTCAGATACAGAACCTCTCCATCAGTAACCTGTAATAAAGTCAAACTGACAAATACTACAAACAGTGCCTTCACCAGTGTTAGGTAGCTTCAAATATATAACATTTTTACAGTCATTCTGTTGTTCCAACATTGATTTTTAATAATCATTCTTTCTCTTCATCAGAAACCACCTGGCATTATCTGAGTCTGTAGAATCCTAGTTGAAGATTACTTTAGGATACTTCCTGATTTCAAAGAAATCAGATAATAATGTGACCTTTAAACTCTGCTGGCCCCTAAATAACCTACTTCATAGCATTACCATACCCAGGTAACACAAAAGGACAAGGAATCTACAAACTCAAGATAATGCCAGGTAGATAATGGTAAAGAGGAAAAATAATAATTGGAGCAACAAAACTCCAGATTTACAAAATCATAAAATGAAGCATATTAATATAACATTTTCTCTATAAAGGCATGAATCTATCCTTATATGCAGCTTCCCCTGCAGCTGGATCCAAAACTGACTTTCTGCTGCCACTCCGTGGCATATAATATTCACTGCACCTGAAACTTCTTACCAGTTCAGCAATATACACAAAAGGGCATCTATTTGACTATTTAATGTAATCAAATGTCTCAGAATACAATACAATAGGTTTGTATATAGCGCCTTTCATAACAAAGTTATCACTAATAAATCTAATCATTAAAGTATGTTTTTAACCTACTTTTAAAAATCGCAAGCGAGTCTGCCATGCAAATACTCTCAGGAAGTGAATTCAGAGCATATCAATACTGTCAGCGCCGCTTTATCGGAATGCCTCAGAAGTATTTCGAATAAGCGGCTGTCCCAATTAAACCAGAGGCAGTTAAGATGACCTTAGTCACACTTTTTTGTTTCTTAATGAAAAGAAAAACAATTAAATCACTTCACATTATGGTTATTTTTTTTTTTCTTTTTATTCCTAAACAAAATGAATTGCTGTTTATTTCAAAATGAAATGAAAAACAATTATATCACATCTTATCACAGGGCAAGGTTGACATAGCAACTTTCTTGCAACAGCAGTCGAGCAACCAAGAGTTCAATGTGGTTTACGCAAGTCACAGTGCACTGCGCTGCGCTACGCAACCTGTCTTGCTCTGTAAAGCGATCTCCGTTCATCATTTAAAAATACTGTATAAAAATTAAACAAAGTGATGTCCCAATTAAATGACATAAACAGCACTGGGAAGAACCGTCTCCCAGAGTTGTAGCCCATTTAAGCAGAAATCCCGATTGTCAGTATCCCAATTAGGTGGTGCCGACTGTATATGGGCTTCTACAAGAAGCTACAAGTTTTGTAAACCCTATTTTTTTATAGCAGTTTTATATGTTCTTACTCTAAACCAGGATCTGGGGAAGGGATATGAATAGTTTTGCCCTGTGCTGAATGATTTAAAAAAAAAAAAAAAAGAAAAATATCTTACCAACCACAGTGTTTATTGCCTTTTAACAGACCCTGTGGTGCTTGTTTTAGTAATCACTTTCACATCCCTATTACCTCTGCCCAACTGCATCCTTCAGATAATACAACTTTACATCTGGCTTTATTTAATGTTAGATCTCTCTCTAATAAAGCGCCTTTAATTAATTAATTAATTAAGGACTTTAACCTGGACATTTCAGCTTCAACTAATACTTTGCTTGGAGCAGAGGACAATGTTTCTTTGAGGCTTCTCTAAATTATTCTTTCTGGTGGACTTGCCACTATCATCTGCAATGAATATATAATTAAACAGTACATTTTTGAGTGATGCTCATCTTTTGCTGTTAACTTTAACACTAAATAGTGAATGACCTGTTCTGAGTACTTTTATAAAATGGCTTTCTTATCTTAGTGGGTTTTAATGTAACTTGAGATATACATATATATATAATATATATTATATACTATATATATATATATATATATATAATATATATCAGTTAGTTCTTTTATATCGTGGAAACATGTAATATGACAATAAATTTTAACATGCTAACACCATCCACACATTACGCGATATGTTTACAAACACCAAAACAAAAACAGCGATCTACATGCCATATGTGTCAGCTTTGAGATGCTGTTGTATAAAAAGTGCTATAAAAATGCAAATAAACAAATATTAAAACAGAGAACAAGCAGAACATGTCGAGAAATTTGCTTTTCCACTTCTAGCCTGGGACAGTGGTCTCTGTAGCACTTTAACAAGCCTAGCAATCTAAAGCATGTAGGACTCATGGGACTGCAGGATTCTGTTTGAAGGAATTCAGTTTTTAGGAATGTGTGAAAAACTGTCATTTAAAATGTTTGAGGTGATAATAATAGTGAAGTGAAGGGCGGTGTGAAGGGCTAAATTGGCGTGCTGCTCCACCCAGCACTAGCCCTGGCTGTTTTAGCAGTCCCTCTTACCTGTACACTCGTACTGTTCCTTGAGGACTGTGGGCTGCCTTCTCCTCTACCTGAGCCTGCTTACACCTGAAAACACAAGCACACATTGAGTTTTTAGTAGAGGATTACATTTAAAACAAAAGCAAAACCATTTCACACTGTCCTCTTTTTTTTGGACTAGCTGTATGGTTTGTCTGAGTAACGAAAGCTTCCCATCTCGGTCTGGGCACCACCAAGTCCTGCTCCTGTTGTGCAATACAGCAGGAAATTCTCAAAAATTTTGTCCAGCAGTAACTCAGAGCATGGTTCGCTTCCCATTCTGTAGTGGAAACAGAAGACGGTGCCCCTGTTCTCAGAGGGAGCCCATGTTTCAATGCAGCTCTGCAGCTGGGCTGGGACTAAGTCACAGTGGACCACTTACTTATTGTGCTGGAACATTTCCAAGGCAACCTTGGGCTGGACCTCAAGGGGTTCAAAGGGCAAGTCCTGGTGAAGCAGGCTGTGGACTGCTCTGGTGAGAGCACGCAGGTTCTCCTGGGGGACGGTTAGAAGGACACAGTAAAACACACACAGAAATCAGCAGGACACAGAGACCTCCATCACAAACAGATGCATTGAAACGGACAGAAAATTGGGCCAAATCGTATTATAAGTTAATACATTGTGGGTAGGGTGTCTCGACGTCACCTGGAGCTTTTTGGGTGAGAAGACCACAGTATGCAGCAGCCTGCTCAAACTGAATTTTTTATTAAACATAAAAGGGTTGTTGTTTTTTTTAACTTTAGAATTGTGCCATATGTTCTATGCTCAGCATGACATTTATACACAGTTCTTAATTGGTTGACTTCTCATACAAGATTTAGAATAAATACATGCTTATCCCCAGTGACAGTCACACTTACACTTAGGAATTTGTACCTGGCACAGCTGTAGAGTGTCTGCTGACATAACCTGCTCATCATTTTCTCAAATAACAAAAATGATTTGACATTAAGTTTAACATGCAATTGAAATCAGTTAAATCTTGACATCAACTCTACTTGCCTTTGAAGGGTTCCAGGAATCTAAGTGACTGTCCAGGACAACATCATAGCAAAAGGCTCCAGAGAGAACTGAATAAGCAACAACAAGAGGCCCAGATCAGCCCAGGACTGTGTGGCAAAGACTGCAGACCAGGCACAGAAGGAAATTACAATACAAAACGGGGGAAAGTGTGCTATGCTCCTAGACCTTGGATTACCCTGTCACAGCTGATTCCAGATTTTGAGATAAGAGTTTTTAAATCTTGCCTTAAGTTATTTGTTTGATTAAAAACAAAACAAAAAAATTAAAAACAGTTGAGTTTGACATTATTGTCATGTGCTCAAAAAAATCAGGGATGACAGGCAACGTTTGAAAGAAGTCCAGACTCAGGTGAGATTCAGACTGCTTGGGAGACTTGATATACTCTCCAAATTTCTAAATACAGAATTATCAATTAGATCTGAAAAAAAAGATCCCCTCACCTGTCACCTCAGGGCTCTGAAGCAGCTCCACAGAGAACTCTTCCTTAAAAGAAGACTCTAGCACCTGTCCCATCAGCATGGCACACGACCGCCAATATGCCTGGAGGAGAGGCAGAGCACACAGGTTCAACACCACCACTTAAAGTACTGAAAAACTGCAAAATCTCCTAGAACAGCTGTAGAAAAACTATGCCCTATTTCAGCTGTGCTGTAATGATGAGGCATGACTTATTTAATTTAGCTGAGGTCCAAAAAAGGATGAAATAATCCCACGTTCTATAATTATTTCCCTTTATTCTAAAATAACATATGTTTTCATGCTAAATGTCCCTTGTACTCTTTTGGATATTTAACTTAAATGATGGGGTATTTTCAACACAATTTAAGAAAGGGAAGTGGGAAATCCAGGCCATCATATCCTGTGAGCGAGAGTGAGACAGTGGAAGAGATGGCAGCACCCACCTTGTTGACCTCCGCAGGGTCCTCATCCTTGAAGGTAAGGAACTGGATCTCGCAGGACTGGGTGAGAAGACAGTGCATGTCCCACACTTCCCCGTTCACCAGAGCCAGTACGGAGTTCTTACTGTGCCATTCACTCAAGTCTGCAGGGACAAAAAAGTACACAGGGAAGCCCAATTAGACTGTCAGTACTATTTAGTAAAACCAATCCTGCTTTAAAAAAATTGACACCATTGCATTGAGCTTCATAAACAAACATGCATTGGCATCTCAAGTATATGAGCAGGAGTCTTTTTTCAAGACCTGCTTTTTGTGTTCTGTTCATAGATTATCAATCACCTCCATTGTCCTGTTCCAAAAATGTAAATATATGCAGCAGGTTTTTTTTATTATTAAATATCAGATAAGAGGAAATGTAAAAGAAAACTGTAAATAGACTGCATGTTTATTTCCATGAGAATAAGCACATGCCCCATTGCTCACTCTTTAAAAGTAGGTTACAGTAGAATGCATTCTAACAACACTTCCTGCTTTTCCTGTCCACATACTACATGTTCCTGAAAATTAATAAATGCACATTTATCCCCAGTGACAGGGAATCTAGTGGAGACACACCTATACATGAAAGTGCTTACATATGTCACACTGACATTTTTAATTTCTTGAGAACTGTTCATCCAGTTGTGACAGAATTTAGGCATTTGCTAGTGTTTGTGTACTCACGCCTGGCACAGCTGTATGGTGTAGAGAGCCCTTTGTTCATGACAAACAGAGTCCCGGGGTGCGTCTTGCCGACCAGCTTCACTTCAATCTTCTCAATGCGAGGGGTCAGTGACTGCTGCCGTGCTTTCTCCCTCGTGAAGAGATCGTTGCGCAGCCGCTGGAGCTGCACACTGGAGAGGCGAGATGCAGAAGAGCTTGATGCAAACCCTAGGGAGGAGAACAAGCAGCAGACACACACGTTACGCAAGTTGCACAAGAATACTGCAGACAAATGAGATCCATCTTCGCAGTAAATCCAAATGATCTGGGTTACATTATGATAGAACATGCTAAATATATATATTTCTTAAAAACTGAAGGAATGTCAATATGAATCCATGGTCATTGATATGATAGGTAATATGCGGATATATTATTAACCAAGAAAATCAATTGTGTGTGTGCTGCGCAAATCAAAATGATATCTTGAATACTTTGAAACCTCTCAAACATGGACCCTTCTCAGTGCTCGTTTTCACAGGTCACAGGCACTGGCCTTCCCAACACTTCCATAGGATAACTCAAAAGAATCAGAGCCAATGAGCTGGAGATGATCCAAAAATGTTACAATGCTGTATTTGTCACTCTATTACAAGCTTGAAGAGAACATCCTAACAGGCATAATACAGTATATAACTATGACATTGCCACTGACGTGGGACACTGTGTAGAACAAGCTCCGTCAACATAGAACGACTGAAATTGCTATTTTTAACCAAATACGGCAAGGTGCTGCTTATAAAAACACTACAACCGACAACAAATTCTGCTGTTTTAATGTATATAATTTTTCCAAATGTACTGTTTTTTGCAGCAGTGATTCAAAGTATACTTAAAACCCTCACTCTCCTACAATACTGAATAACATTTCCACTCAATGACATTGAAAGAATAACACGGTGGCGTGAAATATGTAAATAACCGTACTGAACGTTTGTTGTATAAAGAATCGTAAATTCTGGTCAACGTTTGTGACAGATTACTGACTATGTCAATTGTTTAATTCCTTAATTTACTCTATACCGCGCCGTATGTAGGCTGCACGTCACAGCAAACAAAAACCTGGCAAAATAATGTAAAATAAACCAAAGGTAACGAAATCGTGCCACATTTTCCGCTACAATACTTTGTCAGTCGTGACAAATCCTGTCGATAAATTACAGTATTGCAATGCATGCCGTTTACTACGAAAAATCAATCGTTAACATAAAATCTATAACATTAATCGCTAGGTCTCTTCAGAATATTTACCGCGTTTACAAGTAGATAACGAAGATATAAATCACTACTGCTGTACAACACATTCAAAGAGGCAGACCCCAAACCCAAGGTCAGCAGGTTTTCAACAGAACAACCACGTAAACTGACATTAATGAAAGATACTTACGGCAGGACAACACACGGGACACAACCCGACAGGCCATGGTTCACAGTGGGAGGCGAGTTTATTTGAAATAAATATTCACTCCAGGTTAGATACTATCTGTGCAACAGGCTTTATTTATTTATTTATTTATTACAAATTAATCACAGTCTGTAATTTACAGTAAGGTACCATGCTTATTCTGTGCAACATTGAAAACCTATCCGGTACGCATACAAAAACTAAGAAACAATGGTTCCTAGGTTAGCGCAGACTGTTGGCACGCGAACTGTTTTGCTAGAGCGCCGTGGACTAATTTGAAGTGATTTTAACCCAAGAAACATGGTGTATTTTGTTTTCAAAATTGGGTTACATCGTGGAAGATAGTGGTTATGGGTGGCTCAGTTCTGAGACTGTTGGGCTGCAATGTGGACAGTAGTAAGTTTGAGTAGCTCAGTATTAGTACTGGACTGCACTTTGGAAGGTAGTGAGTTTGAGAAGCTAATCGGTGAGTGCTGGGATTCATATATTTCTGTTGAAAATACATTGTAGTTTATTTTACAACCAAAGATATATCTCAGTGGTTATAAAGTTGAGCGCTGGGCTGCAGTATGGGTTTAAGTAGTGGTAGGTTTGAGTAGCTCAGTACAGAGGATGCTGGGGTGCAGTTTGTAAGTAAGTGGTTTAGGAGCTCATTAGTTTGAGTATGGAAGGAAGTAGGTTTGAGTTGTTCAGTGGTGAGAGTGCTTGGTTGCAGTGTGTTTGAGTTGCTCAGTGAGAGTGTTGGGCTGCAGTTTGAAAGGTAGGGTGTTTGAGTTCCTCAGTGGTTAGATTACAGAAGAATCAGATTGCAAGTGGACTGTAGTGCAGAGGTTCATGAGTTCAACCCCTAATATTATCAGTGCCTCACATAAACAATGGCAGCCATTGTACAAGGCTCTGGAAGTGGATACTGTCAAAGGAAACCAGCTGCTGTGCAACTTCAATCCACAAGCAGATGCAGGGGAAGGCTGACCATGATGGGAGAGGGGCAATCTACAGACTGAGCGGATATCTTGTTACAGAAATGTCCTTGCTAAGAGAAGCTCTGTCCATACACTGACTGGACACAGCAGAGAGCTTAGTGGGGGTGAGCATGTGAAACAAATAAGTAGTGCAGGGCAAAGCGCTCTTTGAGCTTTATTGCATATCTCCCTTGGGACCTATTTTAATGATCCAAACCAGACCAGACTGATGGCTTTCAAGCCATATGAGGCTACTTGAGCTCTAGAATATCTCACTGAAGACCTTAAGTAAGCCGCTTTGTCAACAGCCCCTATATCATACACCACTCTGCACTTTGACCTGTGACCTTATATGACTGCTTTATTTGCTGTTATGTTACTCTTCCATTTCCATTTCTCTTATCTTTAAAATTGCTTTAAAATTTAGTTCACAGCTGTGTTCTGTGATTCCTCAAAACAACGACTGGTTGTAAAGTAAGTCTTATTTCCTTGATAAAGAGTTTCAAAGACTACTTTTCAATGATTCGTTCACAAGTTTATGTTTTTTCTGGCTTGTCGTTGTTGTGGCTCTTATTGTGAAAACTGTCTAACAGCTTAGGTCTAAACAGCAGCTGTTTAACTATATAATATGTCAGTCATGGTTTTTCACCAGCCTATGTGATTTAATCAATTGTAAAATGCATTGAAGAGAGGTGCACAGTTTCATATCAGCCACTATTTACATAATTTAGGACTGGTTTTGATTAAGCAGAACTCACGTTGAGTTACATGGATAGTAATTTGACTCCCATTGCATTGCAGTTTGAGCCATTCCAGGTTTTAATCTGAGCTTAATTAAACAGAGATGAAAAACTTAGATAGTAATTATGATCACAATAAAAACTGGAATGTCTCAAACAGCAAATGCATACTGCTGTTGAAATATATAATTTTTAATAGCACAATAAAGAGAAAATAGAATGCATGTTAACATGCTGTAAGTGTTACTAGTACTTTAAGCAAAGATAGGTATTTCCTATCAGTGACGTAGTGGTGGGCAACCCACCGCCCGCTGAAGGTGCAATAATGGTCCTCGCTACTTTGCCAAGCTTTATACTACTCCAAGCGTGCACGCGTATATATATTTGCTATATATATATATATATATATATCATATATATAAATATATATATATATATATATATATATATATGTGTGTATGTTACAATATGTTCTTTGTCTTTATGTGCAGAAATACACTTACGCCACACACACGTTGGCCCGGAACCGAACTACCTCAACATGTATGCTGTGTTATAGCGGGTAACGCTAATCTCTCTCTCTCTCTCTGATTCATATTCAAATGCTTTATTGGCATGACCAATACATAGTATTGCCAAAGCAATGGTGACAATTCTTTATCTTTTATTTTTTTTATCTATGGTTGGTGTTAGTGCAGTGAGCTTCAGGTCCAGCTGGCTGAGGGGACTCTTCTCTGGGCTCTGCACTAGGTATTGCAGGGCTTTATGGTGGTTAGAGTTTGTCCTGTTTTGTATAATCCTCCTTTGTGAGCAGACCCCACAGTTCATTGCCATACAGGGCAATGGGTTGGATAACACTTTCAAAAAATTTGAGCCAAATTTGAATTGGGAGCTTTATATGACGTTTTGTCTTAATGGCATAAAATGCACTGTGTGCTTTTTCTTTAGTGCATTCACTGCCAGATTGAAACTCCCTGACATGCTGATGTTTAGGTCTAGATAGGTATAGTTTGTGCAATGTTCTAAAGTGTTTTTGCCAAAGGTGAAGTGGTACTTATTTCTCTGAGAGCTGGCTTTTTTCTGAAATATCATGACCCTGGTCTTGTTTGTGTTTACTGCCAGGGTCCAGGTGTGACAGGACTGCTCTAGCAGTGCCAGGCTCTGCCGTAACCAATGCTTGGTGGGCGACCGCAGGACCGGGTCATCTCCGTAGAGCACAAATTTTATTTCAGCGTCATGCAGAGTGAGGCTAGGGGCTGCAGACTGCTCCAACATCGTGGCCAACTCGTTGATATAGTTATTGAACAGTGTTGGGCTCAGACTGCAGCCCTGTCTCACTTAACGCCCTTGTGAGAAAAATGTGGTTCTTTTATTGCTAATCTTAACACTTAAATTTTAAAACTCCACCTCTATCCCGATGGGATAGCACTGCACTTGTGAGATGGATTGTGGAAAGATAATGTATGAGTAACTATAAGGTATGTTTTGTCATATATTTAAAATGCACAGTGGTTCTGTTCTGTATTCTTTTCCCTTTTATTTTCGTTCCATAATGTTAGCCACAATTCTGAGTGGTTCTGAGTTGTGCTGCTTCAATACTGAGTTCCAATACTGGTCCTCAGAGATGTGCCTGAGAGTACAGCGTGACTACAAAGACAGCTGATATAATCTACTACAGTTCTCTGCACTTTCAGTCTCTTTCTGTTTGTGTCATTTGATAAATATGGATTTGAATGCCAAATTATGTTACATTTTGGAATGTGACAAAAGAGAGCTGATGGGAAATGCATAAATGTGCCTGTGGCTGATAAAACTAATGGTGTAGGGCTAGTATTGGACAGCAGTGCCCATCCACTGCTGAGAGAACACTGAACTCCATACTTCTAGAGCCCTTACTAACCTTGTGAAATGGGGATAGAGGGACAGAGCCATCAGCCACCTGCAGAGCACTTTACATAATAACTAGCAGCATAGGAGATGGAATCTCATTGTGAGTGGGTGATGGGTGATTGGGGGGTAGGGGGCTGAATGTAGGACTGATGCTAATTCCACATGCTTTGGCATTATGATTACAGATCAAGGAAAACCATTTCGTTTTGACAAAAAGTGCCTTCAATTCCACATTGTTTGATACACAGTCAAAAAAAGGATATTAGAATGCTTTGTTTTTTTAACTGAAGAATTGTATTTATGGTATATTACTTTACAGCATTTTCAAAAACTGTCTCCAGCAACAAAAGAAAAAATAGAGACCTAACATAACCAGTTACATAAACTTATAACCATACTTCCCTTGGCATGCCGAGTATGTACTTACCTATGCCCTACATAGAGAATGTCAAATACGTCAGTGTATATCCCTAAATACGTTTTTAATGATTTTAGCTAAATTAACCAGTGGGAAGGGCACATATGCTTACCATTAACTGTTAGGCTCTAGGACCCCACGGAATCCTCAACACCGCGCTCCAAAACTTTAACCAAAGGATAAAGTTTGGAGAACGGGAGCAGCCACAGGCAGATTGTAAGAGGTGGGGAGGACGGTACTGTTACAAGCGGCACCAAACCGGTCGAGATATTGCTCAGGAAACAAAACTGACCCATCTTTCAGATTTTGTATAAATTCAGTCGAACTTTTTTGTGAACCTCTTTTTTTTTTTCTTTTTTTTCTTAAAGAAAAAATAATTTGTACATGAATTAAATTGCTTGGTTTGGAAAGATGGCGGCATTGCATTTGGGGTTCCTGCTTGTTTTCTTAATATTGCAGCACAGTGAGTATTTGTTGCTTGTTTCTTGCTTTTATTGTTCGGTTAAGCCTCTTGTCCTAAACCGTTAGGTAGTTGTAGCTCAGTTTATCTGCGCAAACTCTTAACATGTTCCGACTAGTCGCGCAGTAGATGACATGTCGAGACTCGAGCCTGTCTGCTCCTTAATGCCGTACCCCAATAAATCATCACCCTTGACGTTTTATATCGATAGGAAATTAAAACGCATGCACAACTTGTGATTATTTTGATTCCTCGTTTACTTGTGGTTTGCACAATGCTGTTCTGTTTTATGGGATACTGCAGGGGGTTTCATCCCTTTTTTTGAAGCTGTACCCCTTCTGTCTGGCGGTTTCAAATCAAGTACCTCTTTACAATTCTCGCTGTACTGAGTGGTACAACAGTTGCAACAAAAGGGAGAACAATCTTATATAAACACATTTGTCCCCCCGCCCGCCCCATTTATTTAGTGTATGTCACAACAGATTGGTTGACAAACTGCTGGGTTAATTCTTTTAATTACAAGTATTTGGATGCAAAGAAATAAGAAAGTATTTGGGAATCTCTTCGGAAACCATGGTATTCGCTTTCTATTCGGCAAAGTTAGTATACATAATGCTGTAAGTGTTTATCACGTTACCATTTAAAATTACAATATCAAAAAATGTATTCAAGATAAAACTATAATAACTAACAATAATAATAATAATAATAATAATAATATTAATTATTATTATTATTATTATTATTATTATTATTGTTATTATTAATAAAGCCAACAAAAATAATCCAAAGGGATTTGGTATAACTTTCTGTCGCTTAATTTATCTTTGTGTTTTTTTCCCTCTTATTTTTCTTTTGCAAGTAAGAAATGTGTCAATTTCATTAAACAACGAAAACAAATAAAAAGTAGATATTGATGTTACTAAAATGCAGCCGGGCCTAAAAGTAAAACAAAAACCGGCAAAATATGAGTATTGTGTTTACCAGAGCATTTATACTGTACTTATAATGATGGTCCAGTGGTTAAAGAAAGGGGCTTGTTACAGTTCACTCCCAGTATCTAAGTGGCTTAGATAAAAACATCTGCTAAATGACTTAATAATAATAATTATTATTATTATTATTTATTATTATATTATATTATATTATATTATACAACAAGTTGAAAACTGCAAAGTTGCACTTAAGTTCCGATTGGGACTTCCTCCCTTTCAAGGTATCATGAATACTTTCGTGACAGACCCTCTCCAGGCCTCTGTACTTCAGTGAGCCATTAGTCTTGTAGACCCCACCTCCCTACTAAAGGTATTTTCTGGTGCCCAAAAAAGATGGTGGCTTTCTCCCCATCATAGACATGATGTTCCTCAACGAGTTCTTTAAAGGAGAGGAGGTTCCAGATGCTGACTCACTGTCACATTCTCCAGTCAGTCCGGCCGGTCGACTGGTTCACCATCGTGGACTTACGTGACGCGTACTTTCACGTTTTCATTCGTCCAGAACACAGCAAGTATATCTACTTCACCTTTCAGGGAAGCGTTTATGAGTTCACTGTGCTGACATTCGGCCTCTCCCTAGCTCCTCATATGTTTTTAAAGTGTGTGGATAATAAACTATCTCGACAACTGGTTGATATGTTCCAGTTGTGAGAGGGAGCAGTGACCCACACGGCAGTCGTGACAGAGCATCTGGCGAGACTGGGCCTTGCCATCAACAATGCAAAGAGTCGACTTACATTTGTACAGTGCACAATGTACTTGCTGGACTCCAGTACGATATGCGCATGCCTGTCGAACGGCAGAGTTGCAGCTATATCTTGGGCCCTCTTCAGAGGGGCCTCACTGTCCGATATTTGTACTGCGGCTAGCTGGGCTACTCCACATACTTTCTCCAGGTTCTACCGCCCTAATGTGGTAGATCTTGCCCTGCCTTCGTTAGGCACAAGGGTCCTTGATGGTGTAAGCTCACACCGCTGACCCTTGGGTTATACGGTTCTGATGCGTCCCTCATATGCTGCTGTTCCTTCTCCCCCGCAACGGCTCTGGTATACATTATCCCATACATAGTGCCATTGGTGGTTGTCTTCTCTTTCAGGGAACCAGGGTTACGGTAAGTAACCTAAAGATATCTGTTTAGAAAAAAAAAGAAAAATAATTCAAGATCATTATTTTCTTTTACTTTAATTTTTAGTTGTGCATTTCTAAGTCGCCCTGCATACCCTCAGGGACACACGTACCCTCCATTGAAAGCCCCTGTGTTACAATGTTCGTTGTCAGCTTTTATAGTCGCGAAGTGCGACAGTTTATTTTTATTTTATCGGTAACTTCTAATCACAAGGGTTATTTATAAACGAGTAAACAGTGGAATTGAAGGTTCTTTTAGTTTATTTAACATGTCTGGACAAACAGTGGTATTTTGTGTGGGGGTGAATAACCTCAAAGAACGACACTTATTTAAAATTAACTGGCAGTTAATTAAAATCTGCATAAAAATATATATTATTTTGTGAGCCATAGAACCCCAGCTGTATTTAGTTTTATACAATAGCCCCTATTGGCTGGATGCTGGGATGTCGGACTGCTGTTCTTTTTGGTGATCTTTATGTGCACTAGATTGTGCTTCCTGCAGACTGCCTGTCACGTTCTCACATTTTATACAGGACTAGAAACTTGCACTAGTCCTGAACCCAGTCTTGGCTTTAGAACTCCCCATGCTGAGGAATAATCGTGAAATGACCAAGTGCCAAGCCCTGCTAAATCTGTACTGCATATTGCATGTGGAGTATTGCTTCTATCTGCTGCAGGGATGGAGAGTGTAACTAGTGTGTTCACCCTCATCATTTCTCTCAGTATGGTACTTTGCAAGTCAGCGTCTAAACCACAATGTGAAAGAGCCAGGCTTGTTTTGCATCCGTGGTTTTTAGAGCTTAGAGTGTGCCAGCTGTTGAGAGAGAGAAGAATGTGTAAGATGACAGTGTGTACATACTGGCAGTGTAAGAGTATGTGTGTTTCCGTGGTGTGGGGATGGTTTAGTGGAATGTTGTTTTGTAAGGCTGTGATGAGATTGGCAGCTGTTGGGTCTGAAGTCCTGTATTTATCCACCGATCAGCTACTGTACACATTGCTCTGCTTAGCAGTGTGCTTCCACAACCCTGCCTTGGTGTGATCTAACAGGCTTGCCCCACAAGGTTGAGCTCACTTACAGTACATGTGTCATCAACAATGTACAGCTGTACCATTTGCTTTAAAAATAGTGGTGTAATACAATTCTGTTTTAATTAAGAGTCCAACTGTGAACCAGAGTGGAACTGTGCAGTCGTATTGTCGTCATTCATGTTGATAATGCGTTACTTTTCCACTGTACAAGCAAGCTGAGCTGGGTCGACGTTGAGCAAGCATGGCTTAGTCTGAACCTGTTTTTTTTTTTTTTTTTTTTATGAATCCAATTCCTCATTTCCATGCACACACAACCCGGGTTGAAAAACCTGCTTTCCCTGGTACTTTGTTTCCATGTTCATTTAGCCGACCCGCACTGGCTACCAATCTGAACAGCCCCTGATTCATTTTTTGTTGTACCCTTTCCCAAAACGGGATGGGTGGAAGTACATCACAACACTGACCAATGAAGTGACAAGTGGGAGTTAACTTTGAGTCCACATCTGGGGTGAGCAGGTTTTTCCATGCTTTAATATTATCATATTTTTATTTTTTTTTAACCAAGAAGTCCAAAGAATTGTACGGATTATCAGAAGGAAAGCAATAGCAATAACAACTGAATGCGACCTTAGCTGCAAGGCTTGCTGGGAAAGAGCCACCAACAGCCGTCAAACTCACATGGAGTAGACTATAAATGGGGGTTCAGGAGGAATGTGGGAGAAGCCGGAGCCAGGCACAATCAGCAGGGTTCAGGACTTCACTCTCCTCTGTTCTTTGAGGGTCTCCATCTGAGCATGTCAGCTCTATAATCCCTTGCCAGTGACCAGGATATAGTGGAGGTGACTGGAAACTCCTTCAGAGAGTATAATGAAATGTGGGTAGGTCATTGTTTAGCACAAGTTGTTGAGGGGACTGTAAGGAGGGTCTTTACACACTCTTACACTTTTACACATACACTTGGGAATGATCCTAATGGTGTTAATGTTATGTAGTTGTTGTTTCCTGTTGGGGATGCATATCGTTGATTAAACAAGTTCTTAATAGTATTAGAATCTGAGGATTCATGGAGTCTGTCATGCTTACACATACGCTAACCTGATAAGCCTATGTGTTCTTTCCTCACTACTGTTCTGCATACTGACAGGAATTTAAGCCACTGCTGGAGTGGAACTTTTAGCCTGGAGGTAGATAAGATAAGAAGCTCCATAGTGTTGTGTTGTGTTTCAACACAGAACTCCTGCACAGCTCTGCAGTATGCTGCATATGTATATATGGAATATATTATTCCTCGGAAATTCTCCATTTACATGCAACTTTGGTAGTATGCTAATCTGTGCAGTGCGCACGGACAGAAATTCAATATAAACAAAGGAAGTTTTGTTTTCTGGGAGAATTCCACCAGTGTGCTACTGTACATACTGCAAAAATGACTTTTAGTATTCTACATCTACAGTGATGTACCTGTGCTGATCCGTGGGCACAAAGTGATTAAACTAAACCACATATCAAATGCTGCATACTCTTTAATTGGAATATACAGAATATTCGGTTTGTATGGATTTTATATTCCGCATAACACAGTATTAACTGCAATGTAACATGCAGATACATGTGCTTATGTGGTTTGTCTTGTGATGTCACTCCGAGAGACTCTCTGCAGCACCTGCTCTGGAGGTATCTAATCACAGGGTGTGTCGGGACCACAAGCACGCTGACTCGCTCCTCCAGCTGCTCCTCACACAGGCACTCTACTGTCTTCAGAGGACACCTGTCTGTTCGTCCAGCTGGTATAATTATTTTGCTGCCTGTGCCTCTTTCTGCTATCACCCATATTTGGTTACAGGGGAATCCCACCCCTGTTTCAGTACTGAAATTCAGGCCATGTATCTTGTGTCAGAATTTGTTAAGCACAGTAACCAGTCAATGCAAGTGTTAACAAATGTACATAGCTTTGAGCAGAATTGTGTGATGAACGAAACTACTGTTTTATGTGAGTGTCAGACAGTTGCACAATAAGACTTTCAGTAATTTGATGTGTGGTTTTCTATTGAAACTAGAGTAGGAGGAAATGTGTTTAAATTTGACAGCAGATGGTCAAACCTGAAGGCATAAATGAAAAGTGAATACCTGTATTATTTTGTTTTCAATGGAAACCTCTATTTTTACCAGGGAAACTACATTTGTTAACACACAAGTATTGTATATATGGTTTGTGATGTCTGGAGCTGTTTCCTATTTATCTGACTTGGACTGCTTGCTTACTAAATACTTTGGTATCCCTGAATATATAATCGGCCCATCTTGCTAATTATTTTAATGAGTAAGCTATCTCACAAGAGCAGTGGTACCCCAAAATATGTATCCAGAACTGAGGGTGGGGCATTTACCCCCACTCCTCAGAACCCACGTTGACTAAATATATCTCTAACTGTCCCATTCAGAAAAAGACAAAATATTTTAATAAGCCATACCAGTGGCACTTCAGATAGTATTCATATACCTATCTATGGAGAATGACTGGGTGTGGTGTTTGTAGCGACACAGTGTTCCTTCTGGGTGCAAGACTAAAGCCCCTTTGTCAAAATGGCAGACTCTAATCAGTCATTTTGCTTTTTAAGAATAAACTTTTAATTGATTGTTGTTTAGTTTATGGCAACTCTTTCTAAAAAATGTTATTGCTGTACTTGGTTAGGAAGTTGACAGAGAGAGATGTCGTGATTGCTATGCACACCATGCTCTCCTAACTCTCTTGTCCTCTCTGCAGTCCCCAGGGGGGTTTTGGTGACAGTCCAGACTGAAAACAGCAAGGTGGAAGTTGAGGAGTTTGGAGGTGAGTCGCACAGTTCAGCCCAAGGAAAGAATCGAACTGGAGGTGTACACCAAAGTCATGACCCACATGTACAACAATACAAGCAATAGTCCTGACTAGTTTTTTGTAATGTTTTACAGTCTTGGTTGTATGAAGTTGTCGGCAAATGGGCAGTAGGTTATTGGTTGATAAATCTTTGAGCAACAAGTCTAAGCTTGCAATTCCCATGGTACACCAAGGCATCATGGAGTGTTTTGTTTGAACAGAGACAGTGCTGTCCTGCAAGTACCAGGTGGAGAAAGACCCGAACCCCAGAGTGGAATGGAAGAAGATCCGAAACCGGGACGTCTCCTTTGTGTACTACGAAGGGAAGATTGTAGGTAGGTCTGAGAGCCTGGGGGGGGGGGGGGGGGGGGGGCAGTAATGGATCATTTGCACACTCCAGTTGGAAGACCAGTTGCATTTTACATGACTCAAAAAGTAAAAGCAAATTTGAATTATTGCAAGTTTACTTTATCAGTTCCATATAAACAGAGAACTTTGCCAAAGTCTGAAGGAGAAAATATTTAAGACCTTTTAACAGGTGGTGTAAAACTGCTATAAACAAAATTGTGCCATCTGCCTGTCAATATTACTTCTGAGGTTGACCAGCTTTCCAGTAGTAACGCAGCTAAAGGGAATGTCCACGTGACATGTAAACACTGTTTTGAGAATACTTTTGTACTGTTTATTTTAAATCAGCAGTAGTCGGCATTGTAAATGCAATGCAAGAGCCTGACTGGAGTAAAGAGACAGTTATAAAACTTCAGACCCAAACAGTTCAGTTTAACTGATCTAGAAATACTACATCTCTAATGCTCTTAAACCTACATTAAATAATTACACTGGCTTCCCTTTTTATGTCATTACTCCAAGTCCCAGAACATGATCTACTGTTGGGCCAGGTTTCATTTTAGTCCTTTTAGTCCACTCTGTTGCTGTTCTCAGGGGGTTTCCAGGGCCGAGCGGTGATGGAAGGAGCAAGTATCCGGATAAAGAAAGCCATGCTGCTAGATTCCGGGGAGTACCGCTGCGAGGTGTCGGCCCGACAAGACAGCCGCCCACTCGGAGAGGCCACCGTCTCTCTGACTGTGCTGGGTGAGTGTCTGTCTGTCCCTCTCGAACCCCCTCTATGAACTGTGTGAGAGTCCAGGTACTAACTCTCTCCACCCCCACCCCCCCAGTGCCCCCCGACGTGCCGTCCTGTGGGATCCCCAGCTCTGTTCTGACTGGGACGGTGGTGGAGCTGACATGCCGGGACAGGCAGGGTACCCCACCCTCACTATACCGCTGGTACAAGAACGGGGTCGCCCTCCCAAACACCCCTGCACAGGACCCCCTTTTCGCCAACTCCTCCTACACACTGAACAGCAGCTCTGGGACCCTGGTGAGACACAAATTAATTCACTTTTTTACAAAATTCTTCCATCCTTTACAATGTGTTTGACATTTGAAGACGGTTTTCATAACTCTGCAAAACTCAAAAACTGGCTTGTTCGTAGATTGATGCACATTGCTTTATGTTTTTGTTTCAGCTAAGAAACCAGACGGCCTATTTTAATGGAAGTGTTGCATTGATTGACATTAATAATAATGTCGTTTCTGGTTCACAAAAGATTTTCTGAATATTTGAGGAGGATGCATTTTGTTCTGTTTTGCAGTTTCTGTAAAAGCAGGCACCCCTGTTTTCTTTCTCCTGTGTTCAGAGTGTTTCAGCACAATACATATATTAAAAAGTTTTATTAGAAACGCAAGGTTTATTTCACTTTCTTTGTTTATTCTCTTGCATTCTGCTTGCTGCTGTGATCTATCAACAGTTCTCCCCAGTATTTTACTCTCCGTTCTTCGAGAGAGTCCTAAATGATTTACATTTTGAACTGTTAATATATCAGATTCATTGTAATCTTTTTTCCAAACGTAGGCTACTTTTTTAAGTTAGTATTTGTTACCACAATGTTAAATGTCATGCTGTAATTTTTTGGTTTCTCGTTATCTGGAATTTTCATTGTTACAGTAATATGAACTAGATTGGTGTCAGAATTAACGGCGAAGCGTAGGGCTTAATGGAAATGCAGAGTATTGTTGGAGTTTCAGTTCGTGCTTGTTAAAATAACTGTCTAATCAAAATGAAAAGGCAATATAAAAAGTATTAACCAGTAACATTCACACTGGGGGAAAAACAAAAACTTAAAAAATATATAGCACTAAACTATTCATTTTAATTTGCAAACCCTTTGAACACCAATGATTTTATGTTACTGGAAAAAAAAAAAAAAGATTTGTATGAAGCAGAGTAATTCTATTCTAACCCATAGCAACATACAAAAATGTTTTCCTTTACACTTGCTTTATTTTAGTGTGACCGGGCGCCTGTCAGTCCTGCTGCTTTTTTAAAAGGGAGGTATGGTATGGGGGAGGAAAAGGAGAAAGTGGGAGAGGGTGATGGGTAGAATGGGGATGGAACAGTGTTCAATCACAACAAGACCCCTGGCCCAGTGAGAAGTGTAAGGGAAATCAAATGAAGGGAAAGTGCACCCTCGTATGGTAAATTTAGGAACTACATATTCAGTACTGTAGTGCGTTTGTCTTGTGATACTTCACAATGACTTTGAGAAGTGTTTCCCAGACAGGTGTCTCCTCAGAGGCTTAACTGTAAAGATCACATCTTAGACCTTTATGTGGCATCCCCACGTATATAGAAACTTCATACAAACTACGTGTTTTGTTTTTTTTTTTGTTTGTTTTTTGTTGTTTTTTCCTTCAAAAATGAACATTTTTATTATGAATTTAAGAAATCTTTCTAAGGTAATACATGCATTATCGTCTGTCTGATAGATAAATCAATTTATTCCTCAGTATGTAAGCATGCATCTGTCTGCAGCGGTGTAAAAGGGATCCTTCCATTGATTTTTTTACTTCTTGCAGACAGAAGGGGGAGGATTGAATTGGATATTGTTTTATTGCTGCAGTCGACATTACTGGTAACCCCCTTGTGAAATAAATTGATCGTCACTAAATTCTGTTTAAAATACTTGTGCATGAAACAACATTATATTTTCCTTTTACACAGTGTCTGTATAGTTGAAATGCTGCTGTATTGTTTTATTCTCTCAAAAAGGCTCCAGTCGAGATGGCAACCAGGTGATTTTAACCATTTCACAGCCACATTGCTTCAAGCTCGGGACATGCTTTGTCTCATACCCATTTTACTATTTCACAAACCATTCAGTCTGAGATGACATGCCCCTTTAATTATGCCCACAGGACATTTTTTGTCTTCGCAAACTCATATTTCTAGTTATAAAGTATTGGTCTGGGCAGAATGGCTTTTAAGGTTGTTTTTACTAGGAAATCCTTTTAAGGGGCCGTCCTTTGTGTTATTAGGAAAGACCTGATTTCAATAGCGGTGATACTGAGCTGCCTACTAACCCTGTGTGTGTTTGTGTTTTCTGAGTAGCAGTTCAACACAGTGTCGAAGGGAGACTCCGGGCAGTACCAGTGTGAGGCCTCCAATGGAGTGGGGGAGCCCCAGCGATGCGCTGCCAAGTTCATGCAGATTGGTGAGTCTGCTGCGCTGCTGGTGCACCTGTCTTGTTATTTTTATGCTGTCCCGATTTTGCAGTGATTTTTGAACCCTGCTGGTTTACTTGGTTTGCCTCTCAGATGATTTGAATGTGTCAGGGATCGTGGCTGCTGTTGTGGTGGTGTCCCTGGTGGTCTCGATGTGTGGGCTGGGGGTCGTCTTCGCACACCGGCAAGGATACTTCAACAGTGAGTACACTCCTGTCTCCCAGCCTGGGGCTGCTCTTAAAATGGGAAGTGAGGAAGCTCAAGCAGCTGAAGAACGAGGAGCAGACACAAAGAAACATGGCTCAGCGGTTCCTACTGATTGTCCTATCCCTCCACAGCTACAGGGCTGTAACTCAGCCCCTCACATGTGTGGAACACATTTGCAGTTTGACGTGTATCTAGAGCAGGGTTGCCCAGTTCTGGTCCTGGAGGGCTGGTGTCCCTCCTGGTTTTTGTTCCAACTGTACACTAAATTGCTTAATTGGACCAGTTAAGCTTCCAATAAGTGCTTGATTGGTCCAATTAACTAATTTAGGGGATAGTTGGAACAAAAGCCAGGAGGACACCGGCCCTCCAGGACCAGGATTGGGCACCCCTGATCTGGAGAAACAATTTATTCACTTGTAATGAAACCTGCTGCATACTTCAGCACAAGTTATTGACAGTATCAGAATCTGGGATATGTGAAGGCATCTGTCTGTTGCTTTGTCACATTATCTGTACATACTATGGTTGTGGGTCACGGTGATTTGCTTTTTCATGTTGGCGCTGTTATTTGTATTTACAGCGGTGTGGCGTTGGTTGTACTGTATATAGTTTAAGCTTTAAGCTTAACTGTTAAAAAATATTAAGGAAAGGTTATGAATAGTAAACCTATGAGCCAATTCTCACATTTTAGAACAATTTTTTTTTTTTATGTTGTATTTTGACTAATTATTATTATTATTATTATTATTATTATTATTATTATTATTATTATTATTATTATTATTATTTAAGTAGATTACCTCACAAAATGCCAGTAATTAAGTAATTTAATTAATTAATTTTGCAAATTCTGCAACAGCAGGCCTGTATATAACAACTGAGTGTACTTCTCTTTCTCTTTATTTTCCTGTACAGAGGGACATGGGCGGTAAGTATTCCAGATTTCTTTGTGTTCCAGAACTGCTTTGGTTTTAAAGGTGTGATGAATACATTCTAACAGCACTGTGAGAAGACCTGGTGGGTGGGGTAGGTGTTTCCTGGTTTTCATGTTCTTGTGTCGTCTGTGCTCAAGCTTGGTCTAACATCTAATTCGTGTTGCCTCGGTTTTCAACAGTCTGTTGAAACCAGTCAGTTGTTGGTGTGGGAGGGGGGGGGGGGGGGGGGGGGGGGGGGGGCTGCTGATCTTCCTTCATGGTGTCATGAAGATACAGTGGCTTGCGAAAGTATTCACCCCCCTTGGCATTTTTCCTATTTTGTTGCCTTACGACCTGGAATTAAAATGGATTTTTATTTGGATTTCATGTAATGGACATACACATAATAGTCAAAATTGGTGAAGTGAGATGAAAAAAATAACTTGTTTCAAAAAATTCTAAAAACTAAATAACGGAAAAGTGGTGCGTACATATGTATTCATCCCCTTTGCTATTAAGCCTCTAAATAAGATCTGGTGCAACCAATTACCTTCAGAAGTCACATAATTAGTTAAATAAAGTCCACCTGTGTGCAATGTAAGTGTCACATGATCTGTCACATGATATCAGTATATATACACCTATTCTGAAAGGCCCCAGCGTCTGCAACACCACTAAGCAAGGGGCACCACCAAGTAAGCGGCACCATGAAGACCAAGGAGCTCTCCACAGGTCAGGGACAAAGTTGTGGAAAAGTACACCTCAGGGTTGGGTTATAAAAAAATATCCGAAACTTTGAACATCCCACGGAGCACCGTTAAAGCCATTATTAAAAAAATGGAAAGAATATGGCACCACAACAAACCTGGCAAGAGAGGGCCGCCCACCAAAACTCACGGACCAGGCAAGGAGGGCATTAATCAGAGAGGCAACAAAGAGACCAAAGATAACCCTAAAGGAGCTACAAAGCTCCACAGCGGAGATTGGAGTATCTGTCCATAGGACCACTTTAAGCCGTACACTCCACAGAGCTGGGCTTTACGGAAGAGTGGCCAGAAAAAAGCCATTGCTTAAAGAAAAAAATAAGCAAACACGTTTGGTGTTCGCCAAAAGGCAGGTGGGAGACTCCTCAAACATATGGAAGAAGGTACTCTGGTCAGATGAGACTAAAATTGAGCTTTTTGGTCATCAAGGAAAACGCTATGTCTGGCGCAAACCCAACACCTCTCGTCACCCCGAGATCATCGGCAGGGACTGGGAAACTGATCAGAATTGAAGGAATGATGGATGGTGCTAAATACAGGGAAAATCTTGAGGGAAACCTGTTTCAGTCTTCCAGAGATTTGAAACTGGGACAGAGGTTTACTTTCCAGCAGGACAATGACCCTAAGCATACTGCTAAAGCAACACTCGAGTGGTTTAAGGGGAAACATTTAAATGTCTTGGAATGGCCTAGTCAAAGCCCAGACCTCAATCCAATTGAGAATCTGTGGTATGACTTAAAGATTGCTGTACACCAGCGGAACCCATCCAACTTGAAGGAGCTGGAGCAGTTTTGCCTTGAAGAATGGGCAAAAATCCCAGTGGCTAGATGTGCCAAGCTTATAGATACATACCCCAAGAGACTTGCAGCTGTAATTGCTGCAAAAGGTGGCTCGACAAAGTATTGACTTTGGGGGGGGGGGGGGGGGGGACGGACAAAGTTTTTTTCTGTTTTTTTGTCTTACTTCTTGTTTGTTTCACAATAAAAAAATATTTTGAATCTTCAAAGTGGTAGGCATGTTGTGTAAATCAAATGATACAAACCCCCAAAAAATCAATTTTAATTCCAGGTTGTGAGGCAACAAAATAGGAAAAATGCCAAGGGGGGTGAATACTTTTGCAAGCCACTGTATTTCCTGTTGGATATTACTTGAGCCATTCCAGCTTTTATGGTCCTATATAAGTTCACAGTAAAACCAGGAATGATTCAAGGTGCTGCACAATAGGATTCTTAAGAGTCCTTGGATACTATAGAAATGCATGTCACTGCAGTGGAAAGGATTCAATAAAACCGTGACCTGTGGAAATCCTGCAGTGAGATTGGTTAACCCTCAGCTTGCTGTAACCTGTGGTAATGCCTGCCGTGAGTGCCATCCTCAAAGTGCTTTTCAAATGTTTTCACCTTCTTGGAAATCTCTACATCGCAGATCATTTTGGATCCCCCAATACGAAGACATTGTTCAGATCAGCAACCAAAACCTCAAAACAGTTGAAACGTGAGTCCAGCATGTGATCACAGAGTATGTTTCTCAATAGGGCAGTGTAAGACCACCAGACTCTTTCCACTTGCAACTTCGAGTTTGAAGCCAGATATCAAGAGGTGAAAGGTTGGGTCAGAGCTGGGCAATTCTGGCCTTTCTAGGCCAAGTGTTTGTTCCAACCATGTTCGTAATTGTTTAATTGAATCAGGTCCCAAATCCATTGATTATCTCATTACTGCCTGTTAAACCTGATGTAACATTGCTCTTCAGGACTGGACTTGTCTTTCCCTGATAAACCACCTGTTATGCTTAACATAATGGCACTACTGCCCTCTAGTGGCCACTGCAGTTAGTTCTGTGACTGTGTTTGCCTCTGTACACTTGACTGACCTTTGTGTTTCGGGTTGGCTCACGTTACGTGGTATTTGTTTTTCCTCATTGGGGATGAAATTTGCATATATTCTGGCAGGGTATCTGTCCATTCACCCATCTGTCTGTATATCTTAAACATAATTTTGCATATTCCTATTTTTTATTCTATTGGTACACAATCATTTTTCATTATACAGAAACTTCAAATTTTGAATTTGCAGCCGTGTCGGGAGATTATGTTATTAATATGTTTATTATATTACTAAAATGTTTACTTATATTAATAAAGATGTAAGTATATAGTTATAGACAACTTTATTTATAGCAAATATTAAAATATTGGTGCTACTGTTGAATAGCAAAGGGAATGCACTATTTGATCATCATGTGCGGGTAATTCAATTAACCCGTGATGCTGTTACATGTTTTTTTTCACCGTTCAATGGGTATGTTGTTTGATTATATCTTAACTTTGGTAAAACTCCATTCAATTGAGATGTGAAATATGCAAACCCATAAGGGTCTCAAACATTTCTTTTTGTTTTAGAAATGGATCAAGTGAGTACTGTACCGCTCCTCAAGATGTAAGTCATGCTTTTATTTTTAGTTTTGTTTTTATCATCCTGATATCACTTGTATGAAATATTACAAGGAAATCCCTTTGTTGCTGCAACCAAAGCGTTGAGCGAAATAGAGAACTGACTTGAACCCTTTTAAGGACCAAGCATTTTTCAGTGGGATGATCTAGCAGGGCCAGTTTTGCTGTATTTGATTTCCTACAAATTCACTTTTTTTTTTTTTTTTTTTTTTTTTTTTAAACAGTAGCATCCGCAATTGTTGTCCTTTTTTCTGAATGCTCTAAAGTTAAAGTACTTCAGAAGCCATAAAAACTTTTTTTCAACAGTGTTTTTTTTTTTTTAAGTATTTTTTTTGTGTGTTATTCTGTGACCTGAGGGACCTTTACAATTTTTTGTTTACTGTTTTTGTGTTTTATGCCTTTTATATAAAATAACAATAAATAACACTGAATTGGCAGCAATAACACCATAGAAAAACAAAATATGCTAAATAGTTATATCATATTTTATATGGAAAAATTGTTTAGATTTTTCTCATTGTACCAAATGAAGGAACATTATACCTTGTCAATTCAGACAATGTTGCACTAAGAACTATAATTAGTTTTACTCTGATTTAGTGTTCTGGGTCAATTATTGTAGGAAATGTCTGGTGAAATATCAGAAATGCGTAGAAAGCCTGCAGAGAAGCTGTGTTGATAATGGGTGAATGCAAACCTTTTATTTCAGTATTCCCAGGATTTCAAACATACCCAGTCCTTCATGCTGTGAGGAGCCAAAAGGATCCCTTTCCAAGAGCCTCTGTGAGGACAACCCAGGACTGCTCACTACCACCCCCCATATTCCCAGGACTGAGACCACTACCCTCCTCCCTGCTCCAATCCTGATCTGTGAACCATGAACTGGACTGAACAAGGGAATCCCCTGTCTTGCTGTCAGGCTGCAGACATGTGAATGTTTCATTTATTATCACCATTGTATTCCAATAGGAGTTTCTGTTGGAGGATGTGTTCAGCAAGAGCTGTGATGGAGAATCTGCAGGCTCCCTGACTCCGGTGGCAGCAGTGTGCTGCTGTTTTTATATTGTAGAATTATGTTGCCTGGTATCTCCATCTTCAATTCTCTTCTACCTACTTAACTCCTAGGTAACACTGCCATCTAGTGGTATGAAGGTGCACATACAGCAATTACCTTGAATCCACCTGAAGATCTTTTTCATAGTGACAGGTTGAAGATTTAACAAGAAATCAAAACGTTTCAAATATTTTTGGATTACCTGCAAGAGGGTTAAGAGCCAGCAGCTTGTTTTCAATAATTCTGAATTATTCTTGGCAGTCCTATCCCTGTCAAGGCTGGTTCATACTTCAGTTGTGTAACAGTTGCTGGTAGTGATTTCCCCAGTTGAATTTTTCCAAACTGTAGCTGGTTATGTCTCATGTGGTCGCAGCCAGTGCTTAAATATGAGAATGAAACTGTTCCAGAGTTTTGAGAGTGGTTACTGAATTACCTTTTCATTATTCTTGGGGACCACTACAAGTGGAAACTCAACTACAGCATTGCAACAAAACTTAATAGAACACATTAATGACTTTTTATATGGCTACCTTTTTTTAATTTAATTAGTCTCTTCTCAGATGTTTTATTTCATAATTGCTCTGGTTGACTGTATCTGAATCCTAGAGTGAATCAGAGGTATTGAGGTGTACCCCCTAAATGCACCAGTGTATTTTAATTAGGAACCTGTTTGTGTCACCAGAGTAACTGCCTCTGCTTGGAGTGCCTCTTGTATTGTTCTGTGATGTATAAGCTGGAATTGTATTACTTTGCACAGACTTGTTTGTGAAATGTAAATTAAACTTTTTGGTTTTCTTATATAATGTGGAGTGTTGAAGTCTCAATGAAGCATATTGATAGTTAATCCAATATATCCATCCACACAACTGTTGTTATTGATGCACATTAAAAGTTAACCCTATGAACAACAACCACGAAGCTTCTCATCTGTTAAGATGCAGTGTGTCTGTTTTAATGATTTGAACAGCAGCAGGTCAAAATACCAGATCCTTTAAGCCTGCTCCATGGCAGATCTCTCTGCTGGGACTTATCTAAAAGGTTAGGGAATTCTGGTTTATAGCATTAAAATAGACCCAATATTCTTACTGGTGCAATTAATCAGCAACCCTTTACTTTAGAATGAGGATCTGAAATGGCACTGGTGAAGCACAGGAACTGTTTTTATAGGACCTGTATGACCTGATTTTCCTATAACATGTCTAGCTTTAAAACATAAAACAAAGCAAAACATTGAAAGACATTCTTTACTGTTTTCCAACTGCAATAAAACCATGATCATCAGCCATTTCTTTGATGGTAGATCTTGTCAGTACAGTGGTCTGCTTGACAGCTACCAGATGGTAATGTCCTCAAAGCTGTGTTCTATTGCTTAGTTGGATTAACTAAATGTGCCCCAGTTGTGACAGCATATTGCTTTTCGTTACTATTGTGATGTCATGATCTATATGCTACCCCAGCTCCTTTAGAATAGGGTGCTTCTTGTGGAAGAGGCAGTCTGATCAGTCACTCTATTCTGTATTTTTACCATTAGTTAAATGAGAAACAGCTGCTGTCTTAAAAAAAAAAAAAAGTACTGTATTTGCAGTTGGTGCATAGAGTGAAATCACACTTAATAATCGGATTAATAATGCCTCTTTTTTTACTTTACTAGGTGAATTGTTATAATCAACCATATGGGAGAAAATACACCTATGGTACTACCATAAACATTGCAATTTAAAATAACAATTTAAAGTTGTAATTCAAGTTCAGGAATCTTAGTAACTGACTGCCAGCCCAAACCCTAGTCCTGGGTTTGTTTCACATATTTCAACCCTGGTCCCTTTCAAGCTGTAACAAATGTGACACGTGTACAACGAATACCAGAGGCACATTACTATAGCTGCACGAACTGAGGACTGAGCTGTGCAGAAACCAGCTGCTGACAATCAGGTGAAGGTCATTGGTGGTGTTTGGGCTAATTTACCATTCAAAGTGAAACAAATGAAGAAACAGCTGATTGGATTTAGATTGATTTTCTTACTCTGGAGAACAGAAATCAGCACAAATCAAGCGGCTGTTTCTTCTGTTTTACTTTGCATGGTAAATTAGCCCAGTCACCACCAATGGCCCTCAGCAGATTGTCAACATCTGATTTCTATGTAGACTTCAATCCAAATAATTTGTTCATATGTAAGGCTCCACAAGGTGAATATCAAATACGTTTTGTATATTCTTCCATTCTTTAAACTTTTACACAAAAACATGGTTTGCAGAATCTAGTCCAAAACTCTAGACTTGTACATTTTAAACAGTATACAGCGAGTAAAATGAGAATTCATTTTATGCAATGTTTGCTCCACTAGACCAGAAGTTTCCAAGCCTGGCCCTGGAGTTACTGTGGCTGCTGGTTTATGTTTCAACCAATCTGTTACTTAATTGAACCCATCATTGGCTTAATGAGTCAAGATTAACAGGTGTTCCATATCTTTAGCCACTGGTGAAGACACCTATAAAACGTGATAGGGGCTCTCCAGAACCAGGGTTGGAGACCCCTATGCTAAGACTAATGATGAGTGAGTCAGTCATATTTTGACCTGCACCCAGCCCAATTAAATTTATATTAATATTCATCTGAACCCAACAAAACTATCAGGTTTGTGATCATTACCCTTTTAATTACTATTGTTTTATAACTACTCATCTACAACTACTGCATTTAGCTATAACCAATCATTCATTTACATATGTAAAATATATCTTAAAAATACAATCTCTTCAGAAGGGACATGCTTGTAGGTGCACTGACCAAAATGTCCATCCCATGTGTTCCTAGAATGGCAATGTTTGCAGAAAAACACTACCAAAAAACAACTCTGTGTGTGACTCATGACAGATCAAGCCCGCAGATGTGTGCAGCATATTGTAACATGCTACATGCAACACTGGACAAGACACACCTGTTTACTCTCAAACAATGCGCCAGTCACTATATTTCTAGTTAAATGAACCCACTATGAAATAAGTATTTCACAAGCAAATACATTAATAAAGTTATTTATTAAATAACTACTGAAGTATCCAGTAACATGAAAAGTTAGACAAGGGATGCCAACATTGCTGGGTGCAGAGCAGGGGATTACTTGGAGGTCACTTCTTCTAACTTGGGCTCTGGAAAAGAAAGACAGAGGGGACGTCGCTGTCTCTTGAAATTGTTGAATTTAAAAACATGGTAGAGACAGGCAACTATCTGGCTTGCTGCAAAGAATCAGTGAACTGTGGCATTGGACGACAAGACAGTAACAATACTACTTGCCGAACAGTACTAGAATGTACAGGTTTGGATTCTGTAATCAGAGCAGAGCACCAGAACTTACCAACAAATTTGAACTCTGGAAATTTGGTGAGGTCACCGCCACCATACAATCTCTGCAGTTTGGTCATCTCATCATTCAAGTTCCTCTGGTACTCTGGGCCAGCATCCACAACTCCTCCAGCACTCCTGCAGGAAGGGGGAGAGAAAGATGCAGTTTAGATTGCAAAACTCTACACATCTACAAATATGATCATTTCATTTAGAGGTATAAAAGCCAAGGAAACTTACATTTCTCTCAACCTTCAATCAATGGAAGATACCAATAAGTAATCAAACCAGGTACATTTAAAGGTCTCTCTGCAGTCAGTGTCATGCTTTGAGTTTACCTCCTCATTTTCTGCCTTGCAAGATAGGCAGTTGCCAAATGCCAAAACCAAGGTGAAAATACTATGATAAACGTCAGCTCTAATAAAGATGTTGTTTTTAAATTATGAGTTGTCCTAACCGAATGAACAGATCACAAGCAAGCAAGGTACTCACTTGCTCTTGGTGGTGTACTCTCGGAGCTTCTCGACAAAGAGCTTCTGCACGGGGTCCAGTTCCTTTGCCTTGTTAAAGGCGACTGCAGTCAGCCCCAAGTTCCTGCGGAGCTGCAGGGAGACAGCCGAGCGCAGGAGGGGGTACAGCTGGAATAAGCGCTGCAGAATCATCCTGGGGTATCACTGTACAGAAAAAGGGAAAGTCAGGGGTTAGAGAATAGAGGAAATGCACAGGGAGATCATCCATAACTTATTATAACTCAATGTTAAAACTGTGTCAAGTAAACACACGCTTTTGTTGAACAACGTGTTTCACAAATGGGTGCTTCACAGCAGGAAATTATAGAGAACACAGTAAACAGACAACATGACTGGCACTTAATTGAAATCAATTGTGGGCATTTTTATTTACATAGTTCAGGAAGAATGACTACAGGTAGAAATGCATCTTGTTAGAAGAAATGACCATGTACAGGTTAATCTAAATGAGAGGGGTGGCTCTCAAGTCAAAGTGTTCTATAGTTTAGGTGTCAGTAATGTAAAAGGTAAGGTCACAGTGACCTACATTCAGTATGAGAAGAGTAATATCTTGGGTCATCAGTACCGTGTGCAAATAGAGGAATTATGCATTATTTACCCCACTGCTGTGTAAAAAAGTAGCCATATATACAGAGACAGAAGTGTTTTGAATGTGGTTTGATTTCCTTTTACACCACTAGGTTAACCTATCCCCAACCTTAACAGTGACTGACGAGCAAATCAATAAGGCTAACGTTAGCCAAAAACATAACCCTAACCCAGCCATTCATACTGGTGCAAGTAAGGCGGTCAATGCCCTAAACTGGTTTATAGCAGTCATTTCCATTGACAATCTGAAGCCAAAACAAAAGCAGGATACCATACTTTCTGTGCTTAATAATTTAACGTATTGAGAAGACGCTCTTGTTTTTGTATGCATGATAACCTAATTAAACAGCCCTTGACTATAATCATTAACACACAGAGACGGCCGAATTGTAGTTAGGTACCATTACTAAATATTTGTCCTGCAAACAATATTGAATTGAAATTGCATTTTTTATAATTCATCAATATTAATAAACATACAAACAAATAAATACATTCATGTCAAGTTCACACGCAAAATCACACCACAAAACGCATTCTTAACGTGTACACTGTCACCTAAACACTGCTGATTATAAATTAAAAAAAAAAAAAAAGATATTTATCTTTTTAACATAAGGGTTTGGTATTATTACTATAACACAACAAAACTGAAAAAGTCACCTTGCTCAACCGCTGACGCTCTGCACTGTGGGAAGGGGGAAAGAAATTGCTAAGCCGCAGTGCACTCTGGTTAAAAGGACACTACAGTGATCAATAAACAAATATATAATATTTTTCAATTCAAAGACTACAATCAAATTTTATAAATATAGTATATGTATGTCTATAATTTTGTGTAAATAAACAACTGATATAGAAAGAAAATGTTTACTTTTTTTACAGCTTCCGGTGATCAACTGAATCTCGAAATCATATTATTTTTTGCTGTATTCCATTTTTGCACAATAAATCCAATTGGACATAAGAATCTGGCCAACATACCAGCCTCTGTGGTTTTCATTTGTAATGTATTTGTTTAAATGTATAAGAGGGACTACAATTGCCATCTTGGAAGGTTTAACTGTTCAATTATCCAGCAACGTGAGGCGACGAGGGTTTTGTTGGGAATTGTAGTCCAAGTTCGGTGTGTTTTCTTTAATTGATATATAAAATAAAACCTTTCACTTATTCACACGTGTACTACACATACACTAATGCACACAGCCTATGTTGAAAAATAAAATGTTTTATATTCATTTGAATTTTTTTTTTTTTTTGCATGGCCATGTTCCCACCAAGCCACCCCCTCTCTTCTAGTACTAGTTCGCTGAATTCAGTTTAGAATCAGAGTCACTAAATTCTGGGACAAATTGTTCTGTAAATAATTATTTTGAAGGTAAGTTAAGGTCAATACCGGTATTAAAATACCAGTCTGTTAAAATCAGCGAGACGCTGTCTGTTTTAACACTGTCGTAGTCGTGCAGTTACCGCACTTTCTCAGACAGAAGTGTGTTGCTAAGTTACTATATCTGTACAAGAAACGACGGCTCTGACTAGGTTCACGTTGTGGTGCTATCTATACGAAACGGTAATACGCGTCTCTGTGCAGTCCTTTATTCTTTTTGTAGGCATCTGTTTTTGTGTATACATAGAATTGTAGTCAAACAGTGTTTTGGTCTTATGTGGTTTAGTAACTTTTACTAATGTTTAACTTGATTTTGAAGCATTAGTAGAATGTATTGCTTACACAGATCTCTGTTTTCTTAAGGCCCAGAGTAGAAGTTTTTGTGTTTACTGGACAGCGGCAGATTTAATCAATGCTGGTATCACTTAACTCCCTTATTAGAAATCAAATTGTGTGGAAAGCGTTAAATACAACATTAAATACCCGTTTGCATTTGGGGGGGGGGGAGTACATTTATAATAAGTATAACTAATATTTTATCGGTGAATCGATGCTTTGGACAGAATCATTTGGAAGTACTCTGATGGTGATGACGATACACACCAGTACACGGCATCTTCTGTGTTTGTTTTCGTATTTACCTTGCGAGTAAAGGTTCTGTTGAGGAAAGGGGACAGAGGGTGCGTTAAATAATAACTCTCCGTCTGTCCGATATATTATTTAGTACGTACAGTTAGTTTATATCCCTTGGTTCAAACGGTTGAAACTTTAGTCTCGTTGTTTATATCTCTGCCAGGATTTCCGGCCTGCTTACAACATCTTCTGTTTTGTTTCCGTTTGTTTCCATTTCCGTTTGTAGTTTTCACATTTGATACAGGAATGTCTGGTAAACCCCGGGCAGAGCTTTCTTTAAAAGTTGATAAGTCTATTTTGATATGCCTTTAAATTTAATAAACAGCATTGTGATGGCTTGTTTGGGCCACAGGCGTGCAGAGGGCGCGGTTTATTTACACCTACGTTAAAAACTACGTTGTTGACCCATGGGGGAAAAAAGAAAAGTGATAACATTGATGTTTTTAGTTTATACATCTTTTTGAAAACGCCAACCATTTTCAGAATAAGTTTTTCAACATTTCAGTTGGACTCTGTAAAGTTTTTAAAAGGTTTTCTGTTAGTTCCTTAACAGTGGGCCTAACACAGTCGTAGTTGTCCTACCCAAGGCAGTATGGCCTTCTTGTCGGACTGCATTGGCACAAAAAAAGCACGATTTCATATACTGTTTAATTTTTTACTGTATTAATGGTATACATTTTGAAATAATGTCATCAGCAAAAAAAAAAAAAAAAAAAAAAAAAAGATATGAGCGAAATTATGCGTGACAGACGTTACAAATACATAACATAGTTTTCCGAACAGAATGGAAACTGCCAGAAGCTTTCCGTACACTGCACGAAGCTATTGCCAATAATGCAAACCAGACAAAAATTGTAACGTAATGCACTTGTTAAAGAAGGTCTTGATTAATTAGCGCTGTGACCGATGTTACTCAGAAAACAGGGTCGGTAATTCATTTGATTCGAGGTTTGCACTGTAGTGTAAATGTACTGGAAATCTAATTGTTTTTCAGGTGCAGTTTTTTTTTTTTTTTTTTTTAAATATTGTGCTTTATTGTAGCTTAAATTACTTCATATAAAAACTGAAACATTAAGGGGGAGAAAAAGTGTTCTTTTTCAGAGGGAGACCAGACCATACCATATCTGGTGTCACCATATATACCTTGATTCATGTAAAGTTAAAATAAATTATGTAATAATAATGTTTAATGTTTTTACTGTGTTGTGCAGTTATGGTTCAGATTTGCTATAAGGTGGTTTCTGGTAGAATATTTTGTGGTTTGTTAAACTATTACAAACCAATACATTTTACAATTCAATTATAATACACACAGGAAAATTCAAGTGGAAGTCAGCCATTATTTGTAAAATTGAGCAATTAATTTATAATTTGAAAGTACAAAGACTTCCTTGAAACTAGATTGTTGAGTCTGCCAAAGAGCTTTTCATTACTAGTCTAAGTAAACATGGGGGGGGGGGGGGGGGGGGGGGGTGAAGATGTTTCTATTTGAAGACTTTGAATGCAGTGTAATGAATGTAGTTCTGTGTGTTTTGTTAGGCAGGCGTTGGGGAGAATTGCACAACCATGTCGAAGGGAGAGACGGAGGAGCTGATCGAGATTGAGATAGACGGACAGGAGAAGCAGGAGTGTATGGAAGAAGGGTGAGCACTCAGCCGCACTCGTAACACCCACACACGCTTGTTCAACTTCTCAAAGTGTCATCATACACCATGACAGATAACACATTCTGTCCCAATACATCTTGGCTCGCCAACAGACAGCTTGGAGTTCAATTGTGCTTGACGTATTTGCGCACATTTCTTACCCACATACAATACCTAATATAATTAGGGTTTTGTATGTGTTTTGCTTTTTATTACAACTGTTAAAGGGAGAGTCTCTGTGTTGCAGGATTGTGGAGCAGACAATAGCAACAGCTGAATTTGTCACCCAGGCCATCGACATTAATGAACCAATCGGGAACCTCAAAAAACTGCTGGAGCCCCGCCTTCAGTGCTCGCTGGAAGGCCATGAGATTTGTCTGCAAGATATTCAGGTAAATAAAAAAACAAACTTCACAACTGTATCTATTCCTAACTAATTAGTTTACTTGATGATGTGGGTTTTTTCTATTAAGTTATTTTATTGATTTTCCTTGTTTTTACAACAAAATAACAGGTTACAAACAAAGCACGTTGCAATGTAATGAACTATCTGTATACATAACCAGTTGAAAAGAAAAATATAATGACAATTAAACAAGTAAAACAAATACACATACACAAACTAAATATAATAAGTAAGCAAATCAATACCATTATTATAGTTATAAAATTTAATAAATAAAGAAGAGCCAGTGTCATACCCTTGTCTCCCTGCGTTTCCAGATGTCTCATATCTCTTTGATGTAAGTCATTCTCTAAAGTATACAAGTGTTTTTTTTAAGTGGGTTAGGTTGCCACTCTGTATGGGTGGCTGTAGGGGTGACGTCAGGCCAGGAAATGAATCCACAACACACAGCAACTGCGGGCGAAACTGAGACTCAACGGCACTCAGTGTTTTAATAAACTAACAAATAAAAGATTTAAACAAAACACTCAAAGTAAAGGGCACAATGGCCAAACGAACCCAATCCCAGAAACGAAATGCCCTCAAAGAAGGAATGTTTTACTCGACTTCACAGGTATTTGGTTAATATTTTCACCCCCTATTTTTTACTCTTGTCTGTGTGTGAAAGATCTCTGCTGACAACTGCTAATATTTCTAATCTGTTCCTTTCTTGTTACCCCACAGCAGGTTTTGTAGTGAGTGTGCCAGCCCCAGTTTTGGGAGTTTACCTGTCTAACCATTTGTCTGCTTGTCCGTCTCCTCCAGCTGGACCCTGACCACAGCCTATTTGACCAAGGAGTAAAGACTGACGGGACTGTCCAGCTCAGTGTGCAGGTCATCTCCAGACAAGGTAATTGTTTCTCATTTAGGCCCACTGGAGCACCAGGGGATTTGCAAGGAATCTGAACAGTTACAAACCATCTTTCATTCTTATTTAATTATTTTTTCATTGTGCTTTGGTTGATTGTAACATGCTGAGCAGTAGCATTGTGCGTAAAATAGTTTACTTTTTCCCGTGCCTTACAAAATGAACAACAGTTACGACAGAGGACTACCAGGTGGAGCTATACGCTAGGTTCAAATCTATTACTAATGTAGAGGTACACACATACATTTAATAAGAGTAGACAATTGAAGTGGGAGGTGAATGACTTTATTTATCAAGCAATGACTGCAGTCATCAGATTTTCAGATCTTTACTACTTCTGCAATGATGTTGAAAAGGGAAATGGGATGTGAACCTGCATGTTCAAGTTCAGATCGCAAATGTCCTTTGTTCTTTTACCCTGGGCAGTCCCATCAGAAAATACAGTTTCTGCTTAGTGGGGAACAGTCCAGGTAACTTGATTATACTATTCAGATATTATAAGACTGAAGTTTATGAGCCTATATTTAGTGTGCCAGTGAGCCGGGTCCTGTATGCTGTCCCTTAACCCTTTCTGTGTCTGTGGCTGTCTCCCCTGGCAGGCGTGGAGCCCAAGCTGAATATCTTGGAGATCGTGAAGCCGGTGGAGACGGTGGAGGTTGTGATTGACCCAGATGCACACTCGGGGGTCGTGGAAGAGGATCAGCTGGTAGAGGAGGGTCAAGTCATCACCCTGGATGGCAACAAACACATAGTTGGGGGCATCATCGCCGATGAGACCTCCGAGCAGGTCACACGCTGGGCTGCTGCCCTTGAGGGCTACCGCAAAGAACAAGTCCGACTGGGCATCCCCTACGGTGAGAAACCTGTTGAACACTAGTGGTGTCCTTCATCTTACACCCATCTGTGTTATTGTGTTAGACCACACAGTCATACATTCAGGTTTTAAACAGTGCTAGTGCCACTTCACCGTGTTGTATGTTGGAGAATATAGCTTCCAGGGAACCAACTCATTGTGTTTCAACGTCGCATGTATTGTGAAACATAACCAAAAGCAATACATAGTCCACCCAGTGACTCTTGAAGGTTGATTCTTTAGTTGATGTGAATAGATGCTCCCCCGATCTCACAAAAGTTTTGCCTTTTTACAAAATAGTTATACTGTCGTAGTCATATCATATTGTACAGGGTGTCCTATAAATGGACATCCTAGGCAATATCATTATGGAAAACCCTGTAGTATGTATTTTATTGTGACTTTTGCCTGACGAGTGGCTGGCTGTGTGCTCCCCAGACCCAGTGCAGTGGACAGCAGACCAGGTGATCCACTGGGCGGTGTGGGTGATGAAGGAGTTCAGCATGGTGGACGTGGATGTAGCTGGTATCCACATCCCTGGTAGAGATCTCTGCGGATTCACCCAAGAGGACTTCTTGCAGCGTGTGCCCCATGGAGAGATCCTTTGGAGCCACCTGGAGCTGCTGCGCAAGTGTGAGTACACTGCAGGAGAGTCTGTGCTTTGATTTACCAAAACATGCTGAGTAAACTGCAGAAGAGAGTCTGTGCTTTGAGTTACCAATGTGAGAAACTTTTGGGCTCTGAATTGATGCATTACAAGAATCTACCAGTATTCTGTGAACCAAGCAAATGTTTTTTGTCCTCAGTAATGCTAAGCTTTTAATCCTGACATTTTGGGTTTGTTCATAAATGGCTTGGGAACCAAGATGTAATATTTGCCTAAGTATAGAGTAGGCTTGACAATAATCTGTCATGCTGTGCTGGTCCCTTACTAATGACTGAACCGCCCTCAAATAGTACACCATAGTGGTGCTGGTCTGCCCCCTCTATCAGTTTGTCAGTAGCCAAGTGTAGGAAGTAGATCCACAATCTGTTCACAGTAAGTGCAGCTCCACCCCATGCTGTTATGCCATTGTGACTGCTTTGCCACACACAACCGAGGGTACCACAGGTGCTGATATTTTATCACGATTTTAAACGCTTTTTGTTTTTCAATGGTGAGGTGGTGTGATCTCTCATTCTAATCAACTTAGATCCACTTACCACTGTCTTAAGATGTCACTTAAAAAGATAACCTGTGGTGACCTAAATGGTCTTACACCATGTTAACTGTTGATGTGGGTCTCGCTCACCCTGGCTAATGAGATCAGGGTGTTTGTTCTGCTTCAAATGATGGTGTCTTATATATCATAGCAATACTATTAGAGCATTCCTCTCCACTTTGTGACAAACATGCTCAAGATGGCATTAAAGTGATTGACATTAGCACCCTTCGTCTTTACGTTTTAAACTGGACAGTAGCCTGTTCCAGAATGGAGATTAGGACCCTCTTTGTTTTTTTTGTTTTTTTTTAAACCATTTTTAATTGTCATCAGTGTCTCTTAGATCTATAGAAGTCCTTCAGTGTACAGATTTGTTAGCGATATGTGATTTTCTTCTACAGACGTGCTGGCCAGCCAGGATCAAAGTGGACAGATAGCCACTGTCACCATCGATCAGCGTGAGTATTTATTTATTTTTTTTATATACACACAAAACACAGTGATACTGGAATACACCTCCACTGCTGTCTTACTAAAATCAAAAAATGTTTCAGAGTTGAATTCAACCAGAAAAAAATGCACAAGGAAAAAACAAGTAAAGCACATAATTGAGTCTCTACGAAATCTCCATTTTATGAATTGACTTGCATTTACAATTACAACATTGATTTGTATGCTGTTGTTTTCCAAGATAATCTCAAGGATTATTACTTTGGTTAAAAAATAAATAATAATAATAATTATTATTATTGTTATTATCAGATGGAAAGAAATGCAGATTGATCACATTACTTTACAGTAAAAGAAACTACGTTTTAGTTGGGGCTTATCTTGGCGAGAGCAGAGTCCAGTATCAGCATTAAGTTTTAACACATACTCTCATGAAATGTAAATCATAGCATACCTTTCACACTATATTTGCAAAGTAAGGCCATTATATTTTCTGATTCTGATCCTGATTTCCATGTCTTTCCACACCACACAGCTGTTCAGATCATCCCAGCCACAGTCCAGCAGACCACCCCCACTGCCATCAAAGTGCTGAATAACACAGGCAAGCAGAGCAAGGTGCAGCGAGCCCCCAGGATATCTGGGGGAGAGGACCGCAGCTCTCCAGGGAACAGGACAGGTAAGAGATCTAGAAGCACAAGTGTGTGTTTTCTCATAGGAATCGGAGATTATGGGTTTTGTGTGTGTAATATGGGAGGAGGCTGTGCATAGGAAACTGAGAGGATAGGCACAAGTCTGTGCATATGCTTAGGGTAGTCCATAAAGGCCGTACAGCCTCACAAGGTAGGAAAACCTGACAGAATCTACTTAAGAGAATATAAGTTGAAACATATATTGTGAACATTAAAAATAAACCCCACTGGAGTTTAGAATGTGAGTGACAGATTCCTCCCTCTGCTCTGTGCTCTCCCAGGTAATAATGGTCAGATCCAGTTGTGGCAGTTTCTGCTGGAGCTCCTGACTGACAAGGACGCTCGAGACTGCATCTCCTGGGTGGGTGACGACGGAGAGTTCAAACTGAATCAGCCTGAGCTGGTGGCACACAAGTGGGGCCAGCGCAAAAACAAGCCCACCATGAACTACGAGAAGCTCAGCCGCGCCCTCAGGTGAGGACCTACGATATTCACACTGGCTAGTCTGCATCTAGGCTTTTGTATGACTGAATAGGAACGCCAGTGCTTCAAGTGAGTTCAAGTGATCAAAATTCAGAACATGTAGAAACAGTCAATTTTAAAAATGCTTAATTAAGTATGATTGTATTTATCATGTTGTATATAATGATGCAAATTTTCAGTAATTTTCTCTCCATGAGCAGCATGCCACATAGGAGTGCCTATCTGGTTGCATTGCATGCATAGTTGAGTGATTTGCATACTTGCAGCCAAAAGTGGGGCATTCGGTAGACCAGTCAGTTCGTAAGCTTGGTGTTCATAAAGCTGAGGTTCTACTGGACGTCGGTTTTTACTGATTTTTATATCTGATTCTTATCTATTATTCAGTGTTATCCCAGTACTATTTTCTAGGAAATGCACAATAATTTAATTAAAATGCTGTTTAATTTTCAGTTAACATTCAACTGTGGTTCTTTGTCACTTCACAAACACACTATCACCTGATTTATGTTGGCCAATCAGAGTGATTTTATTGTGGCAATTGCTGGGCGTAGGAACTACTAGCTTGATCAAAAACTAAATTTAAGTACTTACACAAAAATATATTTTTAGTGGATGAGGAATGGGGAGAATTTAATCAGTTTATGAATATTCAAAAGAAAATGAATGTTTCGAAGTATACAAAAAGCAAAAATATTAGAAGTTGGTCAGATGAGACACAGCTGCATTTAGGTACATGTTCGTGCTGACAAAGGAACATACTGAAAAATAAGCGACACGAAAAATAAATAAGCAGAACTAAAACAAGAAAGCGAACAGAGACAAGCAGTCCATCTGTGTGGCTTTTACACATGCTTTAATAAAAAGAGTATGTCAGAGCGCAGTGCTTTGCTGGACAGCCACTGTTTATTGCAGAGGTATTGTATCGGTGATTTTCTGCGACTGTACTGTGTCCATCAGCTAAAGCACTGCCTAATGTCGACAATTTTAATTGTAAGTATGTGACAGAAAATGGTGATGCTTTAGTTGGCAAACTTACATGGAACGCATTGATAGAATTGTCCAGTGTGATTTTTTTGATGCGTCTCCCGATGGCTTGGTTCAGTTTTGTTAATTTTATTTTTATGATTTCAAGGTGAATAAACCTGGCTTGTTTTGTGCTGATGCCATGTTTATACCTTCTGTAGATGCTATTTCCGTCAGCACAGCAATTGCCCAAACATTTGCCAGCTAACCTGGGGAAAATGTGGCTTCAACTTGCACAAATTCTGCTTTATCATACATACCAGGGACATTATTAATCAGAAACCAGAACTGCCACACATCATATTCCACATGTAAAGTGTGTATACTCAGATTTTTTTTTCACCCGATTTTTACCAAGTCTGGTTGATTTGGGAATTGTTGCTTGGGGTTCTTGGTCTCACTGCTCCTCTCTTTCTCTCAGGTATTACTACGATGGGGATATGATCTGCAAGGTTCAAGGAAAGCGCTTCGTTTACAAGTTTGTGTGTGACCTAAAGACGCTGATTGGCTACAGTGCGGGGGAGCTCAACCACCTTGTGACAGAGTGCGAGCAAAAGAAGCTGGCTCGCATGCAGCTTCACGGCCTGAGCCAGCCTGTCACCACCGTCACTCTCGCCACCATGCAGGGGGACAAGGACAGCAGCTGAAGGGGTTGAGGGGACAGTCTGGGGGAGGGAAAGGGGAGGGGGAGCATTGAGTGGCAAAGTAAAACTAATGAAAAGCATTGTTCCTGGACTGCTGGACATCTTTCTCTGAGACCAATATTAAAGCTGTTTGACTCTTAAAGACCCACAATAACCAAATAGGACATATATAAGGCATACAAGGAATGTCACTTAGGCACACTGTTTACCCTCTGAACCAAACATTTAAAGACGTGCTGTATTTTTAAATGAAGACTTGTTTTGACCCTTAAAACAATTTGGTTATATTTTACACTGTAGACTTAATCTACAGTTTGCTTTAGACACACTATTGTGTAGGGGGCCACATGGCGCCATGAGTAATACCGTGAGCCAACTGATCTGGTCTCGGGGAGGGGGGGGGGGGGGGGGGAGGGGGGGGGGGGGGGGGGGGGGGGGGGGGGGGGGGGGGGTCTAGTGAAAGTGGTCTTTTGTGAAGCTTCTGTACTAACTATGTGACAGCACTCTGGAGACAGAGACTTGGCATATGCAGCTGACCTACTACACTGCACTGCACTGTACTGAGACATTTTGGGTACAGAGAAAACATGTGCTCATGCTCAAAGTCAAAAACATTTTATTTTAGTCTCCAAACATTCAAAATTTCAAGCTTGTTTTAATATTTTAGAAGGATCAGGTATTAAATCTGCTGCTGTTTAATTAGATTAACAGGAGTATTAGATATGTTTTTGGAATACAAATTATTGATTCAACGCATCTTTATTGCTGTTAAATGTCCAACCAAAGGTAATTGTTGTAGGGAGACCTAACCTTCATTCAAAAGTGGAGTTGTTTCAAGTGATCAGTGTTGTGCTGAATGTAAGAGCATGTTAACAAATCTGGTTTGTTAACAATTCGTTAAATTAATCACAGATTGGCTAAAGGGGTTAAAGGTTTGTTTTTCTTGCTGTATCTTAACTTGTGTATGGAACAGAGTGCGGCACTTCCCATGTATACCTGCAGTGTTTAGTATTCAAAGGGTGGCCCCTCCTTGGCTCCTAGCTATGAAAACAGAATGTCTTGTTGGAAATGAGTATCACGTACACAATGGCAAACAAGAAGAGTGCTAGGTTTTCAAAATAGTTCTAATTATTTTCTTTATTCGAATATTGCTCTACCCAGTTTTGGTTTTCTGATTTAAACAAATTCCTAAATTGACACTTTTTTTTTAGCAGAACTTGCTAGAAATGTGTGTCAAAAATATATATATATATATATATATATATATATATAATATATATATAATATATATATATATATGAGGATCTATTATACATGTAAAAATTTCCAATAAAAAAAAAAAGTCCTTTTACCAGTCGTCTAGGAACAAAAAAAATGAGTATCCCTATTGGTGTGAGAGATGAGTGTTTTCTGTGTCTGTGTATGAATGTGTGTGTAGGGTTTAGCATAGTCCTGCCGTCTTGTTCTGATGGCAGGGGGCTATATAGTTTGCGCACAAATGTGGTCTCATCAGGGTGTGCAACCAGTTTAGGAGTCACTCCAGGTGACTGGTCTGGTCTTGTTTCCTTTTGCATATGTACAACCTTAGCATTTACATTGTATATAATTACATTTTGATAGCCATATTCCCATTGTATTCTGTTCTGTTTTATACAGTAAAGCTTGATGAATTTCTGCTTTTGTGTTTAATTTGATTTCCTTGTGTTGAAATTGGACATGTAATCGAGTAAAAAAAACATTTTAATTTCTTTTGCTTGCTAAGGTGATTTGATTTTTTTTCTGTCAACAAAAAAATACATATTCTCTTCTGCAACCTCTAGGTGTGCTGTTTATTGGGTTAAATTTCCTTGTACTTACAGCTTCAAGCTGCTGATGGATTTGTTACTTAAATACAGGTAATTTCATTGTTCTCTGAAGACAGATTTGATTAGACTTCTATAACCTGGATATATGAATGGGTTTTGCAAATTTATAGCCCAGTGGATACGTCTGATTTGATTGCAGCACTGAATCATGACAGATTTAATGTAGAAAAAAAAAGATTATATGTATTCAAAGCTCCCTGATTTCTTTTGTTCAAAAATCTTAGTCGAGCTTACTGTCTTAAAAGCTCTTCAACATGTGCCATTTCCCTTTGCCCTGTATTTGTTTTATTTCTTCAGCAGGGGGCAGTGGTGGTAGTAACCGTGGCAAAGCTAATATTGAATGCTTACATCACATGGTCCTGTTCAATTAGCAACCAGAGGTTGTGCAAGACAGGACATGACAGATTAGTTACACAGGCAAGAAAAAAAAGAAATGGTACAAAAACACAACTTTCAGTTTGTGACAGCTCATTGTAACTATATAAATACAGTAAAGGCTAGTGTGTTCAGTAGTTCACAAGATAGCCAGCAGGAAGAAGACAGCATCCATGCACAGTACTCTTTCTCTTCAATAGCGTTGTGGTGTGTACTTACAATCTTTACTACAAACAAATTGATACCCAGTGAACATGTGCTAAGTGCGACAGAAGGACCTGGCTCGTGCAGGAGATTAATCGGTCAAAACGCTGAACTCGCTAGCCATTTCAACTTTTGTGTTCAGTAGTGTATTTGAAAGGAGTTGGGAACTGTAGTATTCACAACACACAGGTACATTGGTGCAAAGAGCTCCAGCATTTCATTTGGAAGCACTTGTAAAGTTGCTCTGGCTTATTTGTTAGAGTGTGGATGGGGGTTGTGTAGATTTGTCTTATTAAATATCCAAAATATTAAGTCCCTGACAGAATGATTGGCTCATGTGAGTCCCACAGGACCCCAGAATTCCAAGGCCATTCCAACGCCATCTATGAGGCTTCACTTTTTCAGTAAAAAATCTGAAAATTCTGTGATGTGGGCAGCACTATATATGGAGAGCTGTATATGTCTATTAGTTGTTTTAAAAAAAAAAAAAAAAAAAAAAAAAAACTTTTGACATTGAATATTCATTGAAAAACATGGTATTTAGGAAATAAAGTACAGCTAACTACATCATAAGGCTGTCATTTTATCAAGGCATTCTGGTAAAACGATAGCCTATCCAGAGCAAAGCTCTGCCTGTACTTTATATTGATAAACACTAACTGCTAATTATATTAATGTATAATTATCAATTAAGTACATTCCCATATATTACATATCTGTGCTCTAGTCCAATGGTACCCATTTTCTGGTTTCCACAAACTTGACATTTGTAATAAACACAGGTGTGGCTAGTGAAACAAAAATTGATAAAAGAATGATCTGAACCTATTTAGAGGAGGATGTGTTGCATTTTCTAGTGTTTTCAAGTTACAGTACACTTTGTCTTATCAGGTCTGCTCATGGAAACGGCCAGGAGGTGAAGCCAGGTCTGTACTCTTGTCTCTGATGGTTTGAATAAGCAGCTACTCCAGCTGAGTCAGTACGAATCCTTATCGCCTTCAGCTGAATGGCTGGTCAAGAAGTTGTCTCCAGTGCCCTTGTGATTGACTGACACTCATGGGGTCCGTGAGGTGAAGGGTCAGCCAGGATCTTTACAGCTTCCCTCGTCAATAACAGCGCACCACTCATTATTTAATACTTGCTCAGTCAAACAGCTAAATCATAGCTCTTCTATTTGTGTAATGGCTACAGTGCACTGCTACAGCGTGTCTTTGGTGTTAGAAGTTTCCTCCATTACGAAATTGAAAATATGCTGCTTCTTTTGCTTATTCATGCCTTCCTTGTTTATACTGCAGATACTAAGCTATAGTCTTACCAGGGCTTCTGTGCACAGTTGGGGCACAACTGACCCCACCATCCAGAAGCAGATTCTTAAATCTGGACCCCATGACCAGATTAATGCAAACCAGCATTAGAGTGTGGAAACAGAGAGGCACGACCACAATCTGGCATATTTGGTGTTCGGTTCATGTTGGTTGTGCTCAAGAAGAGGTTGGGAGTTATACGGGCATATGCTATAACATGGTGTGTTTGTTGTGTGGTGTCCCACAAGCAGATACTTATCTTTTATTTATATTTACTGTAATGTCTTTAAAAAATATATAGGATCACTATAGAAAGCAGATTTGGGAAGTAAACAAAGTGGTTCTTTAAAAATGGAAATATTTATATTTCTATTCACGTCTAGCCACAATGTCCTTGATACTATAGTATATCATTACACATTTTGTTTTCCTTGCAGTTTGAGGTTTGATACCCATCTAGCATAATTTACATTGGATACTCATCAGGCAAATTTCCCTTTCAAAACCATCTGGAGGAACAGCATTCTGCCACCTTGCAATCCTAACTGGGACTGAGTCCCAGTTCAAACTGGTTTGATCTTGGTCTGCTGTCAAAAAGAATGATGGGACACATTTTAAATCCCTATTCCTATACAGGAAAGTGGTTTGGACTATGCTACATTTATACATAGGGGTACACAGTCCAAAATGTACCCAAAACATCTTGCACACATGCTTTGTGCTAGTAGAATGGTTTAATGTTTGTTTTACATAACCCTGGTACACAAAAGCCAGATTCAGATCTGCAATACCTACTCCTAATGTATGGTAAATTAACAGTGGACAATTTAGGGGTGCTGGCCTCCTACCTTAAAGTACTGAGTAACCATGAAATCTCCCAAGATGCCCTCTGCGCAGCCCACCCACTCCTCACAAACCTACATCGTTACACAAAACCAAAAACGTAGAACAGACATTTTTTTTCCTTTAAAGTTTATTTATGTAATACAGTGTAGAAAGCTTTCTGAATCAAAGCAATGTTTGTACAGTCTCACAGAAAAAAAAAAAAGAATTGGTGACTCCCTACTAGTTATTCTGAACCCAGAGCCAGCGCAAACCACTGCAGGTCTGTTCCACTGAGGAACGGGGATAGGGGACGAAGAAATTCCATTCATGGATTTAATAAGAGAAATAACAAAGCTCCTCAAAATACAGTGGCCAGTCCTCAGCATAAACTGTAAATAATAAACTAATACGTATGTGTAGAGGTGAGGCCGTATTCAGTTTGATCCCTATGCTGGGATTGAACAAGGATTTCGCTTGTATATTAGTATCAAATACAGGCAGAGGTGCATACAGTCAGCCCAGGGTTATCAAGGCTGAGGTTGAATGGGGTCTACTATTGGACCCTTTCTAGACCAGCAGTGTCTGGGCCTGAAGAAACTTTAGTTATTTTTCCATGTCGTCGATAGTCATCCATGAATACAGTTTTTAAGCAATCAATTTCCTGCAACAAAAGCTAGCCAAAACAGAATCATCACAATCAGCAGCACATTGGTTAGGTATATATTATCCACACCCCTTTCAACTTTGGGACAGTCCTGACTGGCTAAAGAAAGAAGGCACGCCCCTTTTGAGAATCAAATTAGAACAGCTTCTAACTCAACCTGATGGCGTGAACCTGCAGGAATCTAATTGGTTAAGAAACAAAACAATACTGCAGGTGTGGAGTTTACAAAACCACAAATCTCCAGAGCTTTGTTTCTTGTCTTTGTTTACTGTTAGGAATGTCTTCAATAAAATCAAATCAGGTTGAAAAGTCCCGTCAACTTCAGGCCTCTGGCATTCTTGCCAAAACAGAATTTGACTTTCATCCTAATTAGTAAGATGTTGACACAAAAGCTTCTTTTCAAACCAATTTAGGCCTAAACCGATGTGCAGAGTGCTTGACTGAGCTGCACCCTGGCATTTCCCCCACAGGAGACGAACCATGTTATGGAACAATAAAACTGGCCTGAGAGATATCTTAGACAGTCAGGCTCCCTTACTCATCCCTCGACACCCTAAACTTCAAAAGGTACTACAGAATTAAAAGGGACTCCTCAAAATATACATCTATTAAAAAAACAAACAAACAAAACACAACAAACCTCAACATCATACAAATGAAAGTGAGTACAGAATGGAAAGGGGTTGACCAGCCTGCCTGCCCTGTGATCCCCACTTTATCACCCTGCAGCCACTCCTACACTCTCTCTGCTGTTACAGGACCCAGCAAGTGATACCAGTAATCTGGCAGTGAGGAGAGCGGGAGATGCTATTCCTTCATCCCTCTCCACCAAACCGGGCAGACATCTCAACCCCGTGCTGGAGGCGTGAGAGTACAAAGACACGCACTGAAAACATTCCAAAACAGGGCAAGGTTTTGTTTTTTTTTCTTTTCCTGTACTTTTTAATATCATAAACACAGAAGCAGCAGCAAGCACCTTTACATGAAAGCAACTGCACAAAAAAAAAAAAAAAATACAATTTTAAAATAAATCTTAAAAAGAAAAAAAAAAAAATTGCAAGGAACTTCTATGGTAGTTTCTCACAATGCATAGTAAGCCAAAATAAAAAAAAAAATGTGAAAATTTAAAAATAAAATTGCCTCCGACACCAGGAGGAAGAGAGCCACAAGCAGGCACGGAAGGCAAAGCCTGGATACAGAACTGAATTGATTTTTATCTTAAAGCATGTTTCTCATTTTGTTTAAAATCACGTGATCACAAGATACTAACTTTACAATCCTGCTAACACACAGTCTCTACATCTTAAAATAGCAGAACACATTTTTTTTTTAGGATTTCTCTTTCGTAATTATCGTCATGCACTAATTAGTTACAGCTATCTTATTTATACATTACACAGAAATAAAAAACATTCAATTTCAGTGTCGCTTTTTTTCTTTTTGGAGAGAAAAAAACAACAAAAAGCTAGTTGAAAAGTACATTTCATGAGGAACCCTCTGTCACCTAAGCGTCTAACACACAGCACAGCTGCCACCCGAAAGAGAGAGGGAAAGAAAGGGTTACATTTAGTTTTTCTTCCTTTAAAATAACTGAATGCAAATACTAAGGGAATAGAAATGTATGTTCTGCTCGGCATGGAATACAAGTGGAGTGTATGGACATTAGAAAAGATGATTAGGGATGAACTTTAGGTGTCCTGTAATAAGCCTTCAATAGCTATGTTAGTGAGCATGCACTCAGCAGTGTGTAACAGAAACAGGCATTTAATGCATGTGTGCAACGTTGAACTAGTTGTGTAGCCAAGCAGTGGGATATTAAATGTGGGAAAATGTTAGTACGTACTGTATTGAACTACATTTTAAATGCTGTTACACTTATTAAATACTAGTTTGTGTTTGGTTACTTCATTAGGGTTTTAAAATGGCTTATTTATTGGACAAACTGTAGTTAGGGTTGTGTGGCTTTAAGAATGTAGGTTGAGGCCATTTAAGGGTTAGGTAAAGAAGGAACAATTATTTAAAGGTTTAGGGAAGTAACTACGTTTTCCTGCATTGTGTTTTTGGAGGGTGGGGGTAGGAGTGGTGTTGGGGGAAAGAGGAGGGTGTGGGGAGGTGAGGAAAGGGGCCCTAGTTCTGCATCTGCTCAAAGAACTTGTAGGTGGGGTTCTCGTAACCGTTCTGCTGCATCTTGGAGAGGTGGCGTTCCTCAGGGGTCACTGCTGCGTCCACCTGCAAGGGAACAAGAGAGGGGTCAGGAGACCATCGCTCACAGTCCGAGTGTGTATGTGTCGGTTCATAACCATGTCAAGCACCTGTATCTTTCTGAATTTGCTACTGAGAGCTGCTAACCCTGCACTGGATTAGCTTTTATTGTTTTTACTTATGGAGTTTTGTATGTGATGTAATAATTGTTTTTAAAAACAAAGAAAAAAAATGTACACTTGTATGTAGTCTTTGCTGAGTCTTCTTGGCCAGGTCACCATAGCAAATGGAATTTTTTTTCTCAACTTGTTTTCACTTGGTTAAATATATGATTGGAAGACCACAAAAGACCTCTTAGATATTTTATACAGAAATATAAAATCCAAAATTGTACCCCTTTCTTACCACCTTTCTCTCCATAAAACTGGTCTCTACAACAAACTGTTCATAATTGATTGCACTGCTTTGTTCAGTTGAGGCAGTGTGGGGTAATGGAGGGCTGCCAATCCAGTCCCTCAGCTCTCACGACTAGACCACACTGCCTCCCTTCCAGTCTCTCACGACTAGACCACCCTGCCCCTCTCTCCCTCCCAGAGGACTGCCTACTCACCTCGACAACACCATGATGGATGGAGGTGTACTGTTTCTTCCTCAGCATCACCAAGGTGATGACAATGACCGTTGCTATGACAACACCTCCCACCATCAGCCCAATGATAGCTCCTTTATTCGAGCCCACATCTTCTGCAAAGAAAACCTGACAGAAAGAACGTGTGACTAATAGCAGTTCAAAAATCACTCGGCTCACCAAACCCCCCCCCCATCTTCATGCTGCCTGTACTGTAGAATCCACCTGATTTAGACAGTTACTAATAATAATAATAATAATAATAATAATAATAATAATAATAATCTTTCAAACTTATCTATCTGTTTTTTTAATTTATGAATAAATGCATCATTACTTAAATCTCTATCCCAATGTTATAGGACATTTTTAAACCTGGTTTCAGTGCTCTATAGGTGACTTAAAGTCTGATTAAGATCTAGCGCTGCCAGCCTCACAGGTATCTGCACTTCAGTCTGGACTCCCACAGTTTGCAGAGGGCTGGAGCAGTAAGGCAATAGCACTGTGAAACATCAAGGCACTGCAGGCGGCCAGCAATCTACCAAGCATGTTTATTGATCATTTCGGTTTAGCAGACAAGAGATCCAGAGCCTTGCAGCAAAACTAGACAGACAGACTATTTGAAGTCAGATAATGAACCAGGGACAAAGTAAGAGAAGAAACAACGAAAGAAAGGAGAGAGCACTCCATGAAACACTAATTGTTTATCAAGCTTTAACAGTGTTTGACAATAATTTATAAACCACCCACTGCTGCTGCTCATATGCATGAATATTCAGCCTTGTTCTTTGCTTGTATCTTTTACTTTAACTGGAGAGGGGGCTACCCCAGGTGAGCAAGTCTTACACACAAAGTAAGGGTCTTCTATGAAGAGCAGTTCAAGCTTTTTAAAGTTACAGTGAAATTTGAAAAAGCTACATGACTCCAATTAAATGTAATAAACAACCAATGGGGATAGCAGCAATGCTAATGATTAGAAAGAAATTTTAAAGCCTTTGTTTGCAAATCTGTGTAATTAGCTGCTGCTCTTGACCTCTTGCTAAGATTCTAGGGAAAAAACAGATCTAGAGAGGTAGTGAGACAGAGAGGTATGGGGGGCAGCTGGGTAATGGTAAGATCTTCACAGTGACAGTGGAAGGCCTCTCAGCAGGCTTCAGTTTCCATGGCAACATTCCCTTAGCAACAGTCCCTGATAATTAACCCATCTGATTTTAAGGATGTTTTTCCTTTTCTTACAAGAATAATAAAAGGGACAGGGAGACTTTTAGCACCAGTAGAGACATTAATAACAGGAGAATTTCATAATCCATCCATCTCTGACAGGAATACAGGGAATGCATCTAGCCATCATTTTGATAGATATTATTTACCTCACTATGTGCAATCCTCTTTCACCCCAGAGATCCTGAAGGCTGTGTATGGGTTTAGACACCAGTTACCGGTACAGCTCAGGGCTCATTTGTTGTGCTTTATGAAATTACAGATGATGCATGTATTTGGCCCTACATACATCATCACAAATATGCTAAATAATCCTGCTGCGAGCACAGTACAATAAACTGAAACGCAGTTTGTATTAACTATATCTTCACCTTGAACGTGACTGATAACACCACACTTCAATTATAAACCAGCCATTCGTAGCACTGTATTGCTCGCCCAAGGGAATAATTCCACCGATTTGATCTCTGCTCTACTGTGCTAGGGAATATTTTGAATCTTTTATACTAAACGTTCTCAACAAAGGAAACTCCCAAGACAGTTAGCACTGTGATATTTATAATCTGTGTGAATTCAAAATGTGCAATTATTGTTCGATGCCGCACTGGTTTGGCAATGGTTAAATTGTTCTAGATACGTGATTAATGATTAACAGACTCCAGTTTCCTCAGGTAAACTGGGAGAGGTAACCTGCAGGCTCAAGAAAAGCTCATTAAATTTACGCAGTTCTGGATATGCAAACACCTACCAAGTAAGCGCTCACCATCAGCCCTTCATCAAAGTTAGATCTGCCGTCTTGTTTATACTGTATCGAATGAAACTGACCTCCATTATACTTCGCTTCCATTGCCATCCAAGCTGAGCCAGGGCCGAGCGGGGCTGGACTGGTCGGCCACCTGAAGAGCCTGTTCTAGTTTTCACTGTAGAGCCACGGCCCCAGTCGGGGCAGGGTGAGCCATTAAAATACTGATGTCAAGTTTATAGTAAATTAATGAATGCAGTTAAGTGAGCATGTCTTTTTTGTTGCAGAAAAATCCGTACTATACCAACAGTGCACAGACAAGCGAAGTGACGTTGTTACCTTTTCATCGCATTGCTATTTATTTTACTTGCATTTTGTTTAACATTAAAACAAGCTCAAGAAATTATACTACTGACAATCCAACAAAGGATTTTTTTTTTTTTGCAACACTTTGCTTGTGGTTATACGTTTCTTTAACAGTTTACACGAGATGACGGATCACTCTTGTTGACTGAAGGCTTGTTTATCTTTTATCATATGATGACTACTTTACCTGCAAGTGTCAATTATAACTATGCTCAGTTGTTTTTGTACAATAGCATTTATTTTCTGGTATAACAACACGCAAAACAAAAGTGTTGGGGACTGGAAATAATAACATGCTGCTTGGTCTTTACTAATTCACTGAACACTCTTTGAAGTTAAAAAGGTTAAAATAATGATCAAATTAACACTTGTGCCTACATGCCAATATTATCACCAGGCTGTAGGGGGCAGTATTTCACAGATCTCCTGTACTGGAACTTCAGTGTGCCTCACTTCAACATTGTCCAGATCCAACACTGCAGCATGACTCAATGTTTAAAAGAAAAATGTGACTAATAGTTAAAATTAGGTTAATTTCAACAAAATGTAAATTTCCCTACACCTTTAGCCACTTATCCCTGTGTCATTTTGGCCACCAAGGGCACTTCTAAATGTCAAGCACTTCTATAAAAAAAAATACTTGTCAAAACCCTTGATCACACCGCAATCTAAACTGGATTTATTTCCCCCCTGCTCATTCAAGAAAACACATTTCTACTTTCAGCTTTATAACTGGGACCTGTGCTGCAATTAACATGTCATACAATTTCACAATGTATTTCTGTATTGGACTTTAAAAAAAACAAAACAAACAAAAAAAAGCCAGGAAGATCACAATACTGGGTGTTCAATGTAGATGTGTTGCAATAACAAAATATTTAATGTGAAAATGCAAAGCAAACATCATCCAGTGTACACAGAAAAAAATGAGTTTCAATCTTCTGGTTCATTTCTGCAGATACAGTACTGTTATCGCTGCTGAAGTTACATATTACAGCAAGGTTCTTCTGTGATGTTTAATACATATTTTAGCTGTGTTAATGTGCTGCTCTGTCGTTCTGTGCGTCTCTGTGGTGTGCATGTCACATCTCTCAGCTAATCATCAGAAATGCTTTTGAATGCCACTTGTACCTGCCGGTGGCAAGACACTGGTAAAACAATAGAATGCTCATTTTTATTTTGTTTCTACTAGGGCTGCTCCGATTAATAGATACAAATCAGACGATTAATCAACTAAAGAGTTGATTGCAGATTTTTTTTTAATTTAAATTACTGCAGAATATATATTTTTTTATATATAAAATAAAATCAAACCATTAGAGATCTGCATTTTCTCTGCGGCAGTCCAATCATAAGTGAGCGAAGCCGGGACAGAAACAGTTGAAGGTATTCTATTCCTCGGCTGAAGGGCCTGAGTAAGTTTAACCAATGGGAATGTCAAAGATCTGCCCTGGTTCTGCAGCTGTTCAATCATCAGGACATTAATATGCTAGGCTAGTGGTGCAAAAATAGTTGAACTTTGCGCGATATTGCTTATTATAGAGCGTTATTGAGAAAATCAAAGCAATATTTCAAATAACTTTTTACAAATAAAACAGACAACGGAGGCATCCTAGTCGATTTGGTTATGAATCAATTTTCAAGAAGAATTTTCTCAGAAAAAAAGTTAGAGATTGTTAAAAGGGAGGCATATGCCGCAAATACCAAAACCAGCACAGGAAAGGGAGGGATATACTCGCCACTTAAAAAATGTAAATTATTAAAAGGTATTCGTGGCTTACTGGTAGCGGTCAATTAAAAAATGAATACTGCTGGAACTTTTGTTCAGTACAGAAAAAGCGACATGGAACAGCACTGGTTACAGCAATCTAGGATATTGAATGAAGTCAGCACAAAAACACAAGTATTTCCAGTCACTTGCGAGCCATTGTTAGTCAGAACTTTTGGACAAACCCAGATTGATGTTCAACTGGATAAGCAGAAGCGTAAGAGACACAACACATCACAATGAGCAGCAAGACCTGGTAATTCTGTGGAATTACTTTCTCTGATACTTTCTATGACACCATGTTAAGAAATCACTTGTCAATAGCCACATTATTCTTGGGTACCTGTAACAAGATTCAGAACGACTTCACCTCTTCAGTGCCTCAGGTTTTGCTAGATGCAATAAAAAGGAGTATAGGAAGCCAAGTGCGCAGCTGGAATTGTAAATGCAGCTCAGCTGGCTTGTGTTTTCAGGTATGTGACTTTTTTTTTTTTTTTTTTTTTTTTACATTCTATTGATTTAGAAGTATTACTATGCAGGACAGCCGCTAGAAGATTGTTACCGTTATTAAAATTGTGGACCGATTAAATCAACCGATACCCAGAAATTACCAGATCAAAAACTTTAAAATCGGGTGACAGTCCTAGTTTCTACATGTGCTGCTATGAGTGCCTCCATATATCCCCAAATTCTGATAAGCTAAATACGTGGTTCTCTAGTTTGCTACTAGTATACACCTAAAACACACAAACACATTACTATGCTGCTGCTCTGAAACTGAAGCATGCGGGTAGTCGACCATTCGGTACTTCCCCTACTCTTGATACAAGTAAACGTGTAATATATGTGAACGTTTGCAGACCATGGTTCTATAAAAAGTAGCCAAGTTATACAGACAAATGCTATAGCTAAAACCTCATCTTGAATCGTGATGGTTTGCATCTTTCCCTTGGAGATGGTTGAGGATGATGTTTGGTAAAGCAGGTTATTTATTTATTTATTTAATTTATTTAAAACTTCACTCACTGAGATAGCCTCATGAGAAGCAGCACCATATTTTCATGAGGGTCCTAGGGAACCGCAGGTACACATTAATCTGTTACACCAATCATATCAACATCACAGCAATTACACAAAGAACCCAATAAATGAAACAAGATTCATTACAGAAAATAAATAAAAGAATTACAAGCTTTGTCTCTCACCAGTTTCTGGTGGTGCACCTCATATCCAGAGCTGAGTCGGACCTCTGCCTCCATCCTCACTTCAGGGATCTCATCCATCTTGATGCCAGTGAGGCCGGAGCCTGGGGGAGGAAAGGGAGGGCTGTGAGACAGTGAGAACAGGACACTGCAGGGGAGGGGGGTGGTCCAGCTGAAGAGGGTCTCTGAACTGAACCAGTCAGTTACACTGAACATACCTGGAGAAGACTAAAATGCCCTCTTCTAATTACCAGTAGGTACCCATGAAATAGTCCCAGAAGGGATTATTTTGGAATAAGAGAGAAGGGAAGGGAGGGAGAAACCTTTGAGAAACAGTTCCAACATATTACTGGGAAGCTATCTATGAACAACAAGAGCAAGAGTGTCAGCTTGTACATGTGCAGAGGGGTCTATGACAATTCATCACCAGCAATTCATCACGGAGGGTACATTACCATATAACAGCTGTTTAAAATGCTACAGGTGAAAATGACCGGTGCGGCACTTGTAGGTAGTTCGAAATTTCGGCGCTTCTAGTGTTAAAATAAAGGTTTGAAAAGCAAACTTGTTATTTTTGTTTTGTTTTTTTGCTTGTTTGTTTGTTAGTTGGGTGGTCACGAACTAGTAAAGTACATTATGGGTTTTATTTATGTAATTTGTTAGTGAATATGTACTGTATCTGTTATTTATGATTTATTATAGCTCTATTTGTTTTTAGCATAGCTTTTATGATATATTGGGGTGACTATAACTATTGATTTTGTTTTTTTTTGGTCGGTGAGCAATTGTCGGTGAGTTATTGTCCGTGATGAATTTTCGCTGGTGATTAATTGTTGGTGATGAGAAGTTCATGATGAATTGTCGCTGGTGATGAAAAGTGCGTGACAAATTGACGGGATACTGGAACTAGAGAAGAAAGGGAGAGGCGATGGGAGGAAGGGAGAGGTGAAGGGAGGGACAGTGAAGGAGTAGCAGGGTGTACCTGGCCGGGTGGTGAGTCCTCTGTCAGGAGCAGGACGAGCATCCACAGGCTCCACTAAGAAGAAAAAAAAGAAATCCAGTCAGAAATCAAACAGGAAAGTCATGGGCTCAAAGGTAATGCCCATCCTGCTGCAACCACTTTAACAACTACAAAAAACTACTAGTCTTTCTGACTAAAGTAATACATCACCCCTACACCTGCTCTATGAGCGTGTCTCATAGGTGGTATTTGGACTAATTAGACCCCAGTCTATATTTCTGCTGTTTCTCTCCTACCTTCGTTCTCGGTGTTGGCGGGCACGAAGCCGATAGGGTGTATGTATCCCAACCCGTCCGAGCCTATGCCTCCTTCCTCGGAGGGCAGCATGTCGATGGGGGCAGTACGGCTCTCCGTTAGCGATGGCATGAGGGCGTCATTCCCGTAGCTGACCCGAGGCTCACTCTGCAGGGCTGACAGCTGCTCCTCCACCTCATCCTGCTCCTTCTGCACCAGCTCGTCTAAGAGGGGAGAGCAGAGTGGGGAATGGTCAAAAACTGAATACAGGGGCACACGACCACACTGTACCCTAACCAGTACGCAGTACCGGCACTTCTCAATTTCAAAAGACTTATCTACCTATCACTTTTTTTTAAAAATCCAAATGTAGTGCTATAACACGTGAGCCGGTTTTAGCTATCACCATTGAAAACCATCACAAGCAAAGGCTTGAGTAACACCCTCTTTTTTATCCAAACTAGCAAGCGGTTGACTTCAGACAAAGTAGACTACAGCTGCATTGCAAACAGCACAGGATACTTTCTCAATAGCACAGCTTGTAGACTTGTTTCAGTTAAAACTTAGAACGATTGTGTTGAGTAGCACATTAGACATTAGTCTTAACATGGATAAAGGGTGGTGTACAGAAAGATTCTGGAAGAGGACTCAGAATAGCAGATTCTCACCCTGAATAAAAATTATTTCGTGAATACAACGAATGCAAAGCTGCCCATATCCCCAGTGCTTTAGAACCATCGCTATGTCAGCATGTCAATGTGAAGCGCTTTCAGCTGCATGAATGGTATTTTGAATTAAAAGATAAATGCTCCGTCAGTCGTCTATCCAGCCTTGTATTTTTAAAGTGCGTGCCAGTCCCTGTCCCTATGGAAATTATTTTGATGGCATTATTCGCAGAGTACTTATTTTTATGATTCAGTTTTAAATTTGTTAATACACGGAATACGTTTTCATTGTATTTGCTGCAAACGATTAAGATACTCACAATATGGATAAAGGAATATCAGTAACACCTCATAATCCACCCCCTACAAACCACTACATCCCATCAAAGGGCTTTGGTACTGACACTTATTTTTCAAGCACTAACCCTAACACACATTCCACTTCTCTCAACACCTACCTTTTATATCAGCTGTATATTCTATGCACGTGGGTGTTCCGAAACTAAAGTCCTAAACTTGTGACTCAGTGTTTTTGTCTTCCCTCACTCAGACTATTGTTGTTAGCCATATAGAACTACTTTGTATCTTCTTTATACACTCCTAGTGTCAAACATTCACCCCCTTTTCCAGAATTATTTTCTTTGAAGCTATCTATCCTGTTTCTATGAGCTAAGGAAAATGCACATTTTCTGCTTAGTTGCAGAAACAATCTGTTCAATTGTTTAGCTTCTTTTTGGTTCCCTTTCAAGTACGAAATGTAACCATTACTGTATGGGTATTTACCTCCTAAAAACCCGAATCCTGAATATTTTCTCCCAAAGGTGCTCTTTGAGCCTGGGACACAGTCGTGACTCCACTGCTGAATGGATCAAAAGCACTGCAGGTCACAGATCTCTGCGCCATTTTTCCTTCCAAGGCTGACCTGATCAGAAAGCCTTGTTCGGATAAATACATTGTTGCATATATATATATATATATATATATATATATATATATATATATATATATATATATATATATATATTGCATTTTATGTGTTTTATGTGTAATAGTTTTTCTATTTACGCGTATTTTTGTGCACTACAGGCTGTTGCTAGTTACATCCTGCTTTGTTCCCTGCGTGAAGCCAGCGGCTCAAGTCCCTCCTTCCCAGACCCAGCAACATAAGGTCGGCCGAGTTTGTGCTCTCCCTCCAGGCTGCATTTCTTCTCATTCTTTCTCATTTTTGCTAATTAGCACCATAAGAGATGCAGGCTAAGCCACAGGAAAAACAGTAGCCCTAGGAGTTTGCTGCCACAGGAGCAGGCCCCCTTCTCAGGGAGCCATCTGGACTATTGGCAGCAGTGCACTATAGACATCTGGGTGCTTAGTACTGTTCAGACCGGCTATTCTCTATAATTCAAGCACAGTCCCCCCCTCTGTGGTGCTGCTGTGGTGTCTCAGGAGGTGACAGCACTGCTGCAAAAATGATCTATTCGCATGACAGACCCCCTCGACATGGAGGAAGGGGTCTACTCCAGGTACTTCCTAGTGCCAAAAGTGGGATAGTGGCCTATCTCAGACAGGTCAACCGGTATCTGAGCCAAAGATGGTTCAAGGCATTGACAAGGCAATAGCTGTTGCAGTCAATCAGGCCAGGTGACTGGTTCACCACGGTGGACCTCAAGGACGCCTATTTCCACATTCCCATAAAACCAGTACACAGAAAGTACCTGCAGTTCACCTTCCAGGGAAATGCGTATCAGTGTCTTGCTATTTGGCCTCTCCCTAGCTCTACGTGCCTTTTTGAAGTGCATGGAAGCGATCCTGCACCCACTGAGATTCAAAGACATCAGAGTACTCAACTACCTGGACGACTGGCTAATTTGTGTCAAGTCACCAGCACAGGCAGAGGCCCACACGGAACTTGTCACCAGCCATCTTCAACGGCTGGGCCTTACGCCGAATCATGTGAAGAGCCAGCTCACACCTTCACAGGTAGCCTCCTATCTGGGAGTGCGCCTGGATTTCGGGTACATGTCGGCCACTCTGTCGGAAGACAGAGTGCAGACAATAGCAGTCTGTTTGGAGCTCTTTCAGCTCAACAGAGCGCCCATGGTAGCAGCGTTCCAGAAACTTCTGGGCCTGATGGCAACAGCTTTCCAGACCTTTCCATTGGGTCATCCTGCATATGTGCCCTCTGCAGTCATGGTTCAATCGCATGGTCTTCCAGCCCACATTGAACCATGACCGCCTATTGACAGTGTCCCAGCTCTGTCTAAGGGCACTATTGGCGGAAACAGCCGGCCCATCTACTCCTAGGTGTAGCGCTGGGCAGTGTCACCAGAAGGGAGGTCATCACCACGGACATGTCTAGTCTGGGCTGGGGTGCTGTGTCGAATGGCCAGGGTGTGAAAGATGTGTGGAACCCTCCAATTTTTTACACGAGGTTCAAGGGAGACATGTGCTTATATGCACAGACAACACAAGAGTGGTGGCCTGCGGCTGCCCAGGCTCCATCGTGTGGCCCGCGAGCTTTTGCTGTGGGTGCACAAGAACTTCCTCTCACTGCAGTTAATCTGCCTGGGGTGACTAAATGGGTGTCGGAACTCCTCTCAAGGAAACTCCCCAGCAGCTCAGAGTGGAGCCGGCAGCTCTGGGTCTGGCCCCTGAACGGCTGCATTTGAGCCATCTGAGACTTTCCAACAGGGTTATTGACACCCTACAGAATGTCAAGGCAGCATCCATGCATTCCCAGTACAGTTACAATTGGGGAGTCTTCCACATGTGATGTCTGCCTTGTGGGTTAGACCCCACGACTTGCCCCATGGCAGTTGTACTATCTGGCAGCTATTTCAGTTTGCCATGTCAAGACTGACTGTCTCTCCAGGAGCTCACTTCCTGACGGGCAATTTTTGATAGGGGCTAGATAGCTTCGTCCACCTGTGAAAGACACTGTTCCTTGCTGGAGGCTAAACACTGTGCTTAATGCACTCAGAGTCTCCATTTGAACCTATGCATTCAGCTGAACTGAACATGATATCATCTAAAGCGACTTTCTTGCTCGCTATCACCTCCACAAAGTGAGGGTGAGTGAGATGCAGGCATTCTCTATCGTGAAAGCCTGCTTATTATTTATTTATTTATTACAGAGGTCAGGACAAAGGTCACGCTCCGTATCAATCCTGCCATCTCGGCTTTTCATGTCAACCACTCTGTGGAATTGGAGGCTTTCCATCCTTTTTCCTCTCCAGCTCTATTTGCTCTGCCCAGTTTAGGCCCTAGAGTATTATGTTCACAGGACAAAAAGTTGGAGGCTGTCTGAAGAATTTGTCTGCTATGGGGGAAAAAGTCCCGTGGTCAAGCCCTGTCTAAGCAGCAGCTGTCTAAGTGGATAGCAGACATGGTCAAGACTGCCTATGAGCTGTCAACTTAACCTCTCCAAAAAAACTCACTGCCCATTCCACCAGGGGCATGGCAACTTGGTTTATTCCAGGGTGCACCCTCCCATTGTTGCAATTTCAACAGATTTTTTTTTATTGTGTTTCACTGATCTCCAGCAGTGTTAGAGCAATCATGCAGCACACTGTATCACAAACACCCGTGCTCTTAACTTCTGAGACGATTGTACTTTAAAAGATACAGGCTAATCAGTCTAATTTGAGTTGTTTGCATTTAACTGTAATCCTCAAGGGCTTATTCCAAGGGAAATACATTACCCGACTGAATTAAATCTACTGTCTGGCTGCTGCTTTACTGAAAGATACCTGACGGTATGTGATAATACTGGATTTAATCTAGGGCTTGGGATGTAGGTTCTGTTTGCACCACCTCCCAGGACATTGGTGGACATTGGTCTCTTGGTGGAGACTGTTGAACTGATAAACACAATGGCAAGACCTTCCCCTGATGGAGTCAGGTCTACATCGCCATAGCAGTAGACAGAAGGCAACTGTAGCAAAGTGATGACAGTGTTGGGTTGCAGTGTGAAAGGCAGTGGGTTTGAATAGCTCAGTGTTTAGAGTGCTGGGCTGCAGTGTGGCAGGTAGCAGGCCGGAAGGTGTATCTGGGCAGCTCAGTAACTCACCCACTTGATCCTGGATCTCTTCTGCAATTCCAGGTACCTTGTAGAGCAGTCCTAGACTCTGATTCATTCGCTCCTCGATCACCCGCAGGTGAGTCAAAACCTGAGGGATGACAGGGGAAAAGGTGAGGCAGAGGGAGAAAGGGACAGTGGCAGGGAGTGAGAGAGAGAGATAGAGAGAGAGAGAGAGAGAGAAGGGGTTAGTCTTCCAAGCAACAGATGTGTATTGAAATCACCTCTCCGTTGAGTCATGGCAAATTGTATCAAGCAACAAGACCTTCAGCCCTGGGCAGCACAAGATTAGCCTAGTATGTCACTCCTCCATTCTAATGCTAATTCTGATGTTTCCAAGGCAACCAGGGAATGTCAGCCAATTGCAGGTTCCTGTTAGGCCTTCATAGTTTAGCATGCAGTCTCCAGCGGCAATTAACAAAAGTGTCAATTAAAATATGGCAGGCATGACAGGCTTATTAATTTGTCCCTGAGCAGTGCGGCTGCTGCTGGGGATGGGAAGGGTAGCTTTTCAGCCATCCCTGAGGACTGGAATGAGCCAGTGCTTTAACACAGACCCACTGACACACTCAGTAAGGCTTCCTAATGCTACAAATGTAAAAATATATGATATTTTTACATATCCAATGGAACCCTGGAACCAATTAAATCAGACAAGACATGTTCTACTGTAGAAAAAACAATAATCCCCCAGGCAATAACACAATATGGGTGGAATCTGTAATACAAGAGTTTGGAAACTTGAAGAGAAATGGATTTGAGAAAAAAAATCTGTTTTTCATATTCATTTCAAAATGGCAGTGGTTAAAATACTGTGGCAGTGAAATAGCGCACTTTCATTGGAAAGCAATGGTAATGAAACTTAATTGAAAGAATCATAGAAATGCAGCTGTGCACAAACTGTGAGAGTATCTCAAAGGCGGCAGTCTATAGCACTGTTGTGGTGAGAAGTTAAAATAATGCAAATTAATAAAGTATAACACACACAAGAACTTATCCCCATGCCCAGTAAAGCTGGTATGCCTACCTGGGGTCGGATCTGGGCAGCCTTCTTGGGATCAACCATGTGGACATGCTCAAAGTGCTTGAGCGTGTGCTGTCGGTCTTTCTGCTCGGCACGCACATACTTCTTCAGCAGGTTGAAAACATGACGGGGCTGGAAAGAGAGAGAGGGAGATGGAGAGGGTTCAATGGCATATTCCTAGTCCAACAAGCAGCAGTATTAAAATCACCTCTCTCAAGTCAGGGCTGAATAGATCAAGCAACAAACACAGTGTCAGAACATTAGGTTACTATCATAACCCTGTCACCCTGAAATAGAAATGTAACGATTAACGTACAGGTTTTTCTCTCACAAGTATAATACACCAAAAGCTGCTTGTCCGACCCTGTGACGCAGTCATGCCCACCCCTGAAGGTATAAAAGGTCTGCATTCACAGACCTGTGTCATTTTTTCTTCAAATCTGCTGCAATCATGGACGCAGCGACCTTGAAAGTTAATGGTCACATTTCTATTTCAGAGAACCAGGGTTATGATAATAACCGAACATTCCCTTTCAAGTACGAAATGTAACCATTACCTAATGGGCGAGTATACCCAAGCCGTCGCAAGGGCAATATTGCCTAAAGACTGAAAGGCTAAGCCGAGAGGCTGCCTTGTGCGTTACCATTAGGAACTCCAGTAATAAGTAGCTAGGGCTATACAATTGAGGGAGGAACTTGGCCTGTATTTTAAGGGTCGACTTGGAACTCTAGTTCCAAAACCAGGGTTTTGAGGCTCCATGACATTTAGTTTGTAGAACCTAGTAAAGGTATCGGGAGTTGCCCACACTGCTGCATTGCGTATGTCCTTGACAGATGCACCCTGGAATAAAGCCCATGAAGTAGCCATGCCCCTGGTGAAATAGGCAGTGAGCTCCTCTGGAGGGTGCAAGCTGGCTCGCTCATAGGCAGTCCTGACACTATCTGCTAACCATTTGGACAGTCTCTGTTTAGACAGGGCTTGACCATGGCAGACAAAAAATAGTTCGGACTACCTCCAACTTTTCGTCCTGTCAACGTAGGACGCCAGGGTCCGCACTAAGCAGAGAGTATGGGGCGGTCACTTCCTGTTATGCTGGAAAGGAAGTGGTTGGAAAGCCTCCAATTCCACAGACTGGTTGACATGAAATGCAGAGATAGTGTTGGGCAAAAAAAAACAAAACAGGTTTGGTACAGAGTATAACCTTTGTCCTGGTTTCTGCGAAATTAAGCAGGCTTTCGCAATTTTAAATGCATGCATCTCACTTGCCCGCTTTGCAGAGGTCATTGCAAGCAAGAAAGCCACTTTGAGCGATAAAAATTTCAGCTCAGCTGAATGCAAGTGCTCAAATGGAGGCTTTATGAGTGCATAAAGCACCACATTAAGATTCCACTTTGTACAAAAATCCTTCACAGGCCACCAAAGCTGCAAGCTCCTTTCAAAAATTGCCCCGCCAAGAAGTAAGCTCCTGGGGAGACCAAGTCATTTTTGACACAGCAAGCTGAAATAGCTGCCAGATAGACCTTTAATGTAGAGGGGGATTTCCCCTCGTCAAATGAATCCTGCAAAGATTGCAGTATAGCTGCCATGGGACAAGTCATGGGGTTGAAACCACCAGGCGACACCACTTCTGAAAGACACCCCGCTTGTACCCGTACTGGGAACGTGTATGCTGCTCTGGCATTTTGTAGGATGTCAATAACCCTATTTGACAGACCCAGACAGCTCAAATGCAGATGTTCAGGGGCCAGATCCAGAGCTACACAATAAATCGCAAAAATGATACACAGTCATAAGCTACAAGTACTTTTTTGATACCAGGTTCCCGCTAGGTCAGATCTTGAGAGGAAAAATGGCGCGGAGATCTGTACGTGCAGTCCTTTCATACCCTTCGTGTGGGCATGGCAGAGCAGGTTTCAGGGTCTTTAGGAGGTAAGCACCCATTAGGCAATGGTTATATTTTGTACTTGAAAGGTAACAGTCTGTGATGATATTGACAAAGCTCAACATAACATCTGTCACAGCTTATGACTGGGAGTAAACAGGCAATATATTTCAGCGCCATGTGATCTATAATGTAATGTAACGTGTTCTTATAAAGCACAGGCTGGGATACTGGTGAAGCTGTAGTGTGAGTGCTTTCTACTGAGTCGTCTACAGTTTAAAATAGTCATTCACAGATTCTCAGGTAAAATAAGTACTGACTCTCATAAAAAGACACTAGGCAAAACTTCTCTATGTGAGATATCAGTGGCATGTACCTTTGGGGGATCAGCCTGCAGCGCAGTGAGGTAGTTCTCGAGGGCGATGCGCCTGCGGTCGTTCAGCATGGCCTCCACGCGCGCCATGTGAGTCTCAACCAGCTGCTGCCGCTCGCCCGCTGCCTCCTGCTCTAGAGACTCTACCTTCTCCTGGAAGTGCTGCCAGAGAAAGAGGAAGAGAGAAGTGAGAACGAGAGAAAAGAGTGAAAGTGTAGAAACAGTGGGGAGAGAGAGAGTGAAAGAGAAAGGAGAAAGGAGATGTTTGGCAGTCTTTGTATATTTATTGGGTGCAGGAGTGTATACAATGGCAGAACAAGTTGTGAAACCAGATAATTAGTGTTCATGTACTATTTAATGACATTAATATAATCAATACAGTAATGCTTCTTTTCTCCTGAAGCCAGAACAAGAAATGTTCAATGTTTTGGATTCAACGCAGTGTTATCTGCTTCTGCAACATGATCACTTCTGAGCACACTTCCCTGCTTGGTTCACCCAACTGCTCTGCTGGGTCTCAATCTGCTGAAAGCCCTCTGGAATGATTGAGATTGATGTCTCCACACTGATGCTTATGGAGGACAATATGCAGGATGGGTATGGGGGGCAGAAGTATTTGTACAAGATGGTTAACAAGCCAGTTTGACAATTTGCAATGCCGCTTTTTTTTTTTTTTTTTTTTGTTAAAAACAAAAAGTTTTGAGCTATGTCAATAATTGTATAATGTATTACTTTAACCTCACCTACTGCAAGATGAACAGTTAGTCATTTTATGTTACTGGCATGTTTCATTCCTACTTTTCCACAGAGCATGCTTGTTACTCACCTGGATGACAGCCTTCTTGTCAACCCGCGGCATGTTCTTGGCCTGTCTCTCTGCCTCCTCCCATTCTCTCATCACCTGGACGACAAAAAACAAAAAAAAAAAAGTTTTTGGAGGCTACTGGAACAACACTAATAGAGTAGACAATAATTCAGAATCATCCAGTGAGCCCCTCAGGCACCAGGAATTGCCTGTTTGTGATAGGTCTCTTTACAAACAAAACCAATCAATCTGCACGAAACAAGCTACAGTAGAAGCAGCAGGTTTTGCAGATTGTTACGTGCATCTGCGTCACAAACTGATGAAAGGATTAATAGAAAGTGAGGCCACTATGGCTGCCCATCGCGGGAGCCCACGCACAGCGTGTGATCAGATTCCTCTCTTCTGTGGCTGCAGGCTTCAGTCGTGAGCATAGTCACTGCAGTTCATCACACATGGAGGTCACTCTCAGTCACATTGCGGTTCCTGGAGCATTCTCAGTCCTGCTTCTGATAAGAACAGAGACGGCTCTGATATGCACACAATCAGGTGACTCACGCACACTGGAGCCTTAACTCATATGGGGTTAAGCAAGGTTTGGCATGGTTAGCACTAGAATGGGAGAGACAGATTAGAAAACCAGGTGTTGCACAAAGTATAGGGGCCCTCGGAGTTCAACCAGTGGTGTCAGGAGCATATTATTGTACTTTTGAAAGCATATTCTTGAATCAAGTTCTAACAGGAATACTGAAAGAAAACAGGAGGTGGTTTGTGGCTGGGTATTTTGACAACATGTTATTTAAATATTCATTTCCATAGCCATTTTTTTCAAGGAATTCTAAAATCCACGGTTTGTTGTCAAACTATATATTGTTTCCAACAAAATGTCTTCTAAATCACTGTATGATTATAATGTATTAAGTCTGTTCGGCAGCCCCCTCCCCAGGGCAGGACAGTGATGGGCAGCCCTACCTGTGACATCCTCTCGCGGTGCTTGGCCTCCAGGCTCTCCTTGGCCTTCTGGAAGTGAGCGTGTTCGTTCTCATCACCAGGAGTCTCCAGATACTTGTCCACTGCATCGGGGGTGCTGGCGGCTGTAGTTGGCACTGCACATAGAGAAGGGACAGACAAAATCCAAACTTAACTGCAGGGAATGAACAGTGGCATCTAAAACTCTCCAGTCACTATTGGGCCTTCCCAGTATCTCAGCCCTAACCACTAAACCTCACTACATCCTGGTCCCTCAGCATTGACTACAAGGCTGGTTTGTAGGCGACACTGTCTCCTCCCCAGACCTTCAGCTCTAACCACGAAGCCACATTGCTTCTCAGTCCCTCATCCTAAGATCAACAAGAGTGGTCCTTGAGGACCTTATTTGACCGCAATTTATTAAATAATTAAAAAAGTACCTCCAAAAGGAGCAGCCTGAGATGGTGAATGCAGGCAGGCTGAGCGAGAGGAGGTACACCTTCTCTAATAACATTTCATGACTCTGACTCTGTGCTGATGCGGTACCATTATTCTGGAGTCACAGGGCAGGCAGACAGGCTTCAATAAATCTCTCTACCTAGTTCTTACTTTCTCTCACTTGTCTTTTCCCCTCCCTCCCCATCTTCCTCCCTTAAATCTTCTGTTGGGTGTTTAATGGCAGTAGCCATCACCCTCTCCTCTCCTCACGGAGGGTGTCTGCGTGCTGGTAATTTATGTTCATACAGAAATCAAATCTGTTCAGTCAATTCCGGCCGGCTTAAAATACAGTGGATTTTTGTGAACCATAACATGTAGATCATTTAGTGACCCTCACGAAAAAACTCAATATAAAATAATTATATTTGTTTTAAAAATAATTTGCTTTTAGAATGTTTTTTTTTTTGTCAGTTTAAAAAAAACCTTTTGTTTTGTTTCCAAGAACTGTGCAAATTATTATTATTATTATTAATAAATAATAATAACAATAATAATAACAAATAATAATAAAAATAATAAATAGGGTTCCAAATGCAGCAAAAAAAAAAAAAAAAAAACACACCACAATACATTTGTGTAAGAAAGATATGAACCTCAATCACCCCACATCCCACAAGTATTAATGTTCTGAAAAACAAAGTATTAGATCATCAGACAAGAGAAACTGTAAAACGAAATACTGTAGTTAGAGTAGATCAAACAACACCAGGTTAAATTCCCCACAAGCACACCCCCCACACAGAGAAGTGGCTTCCATACCGCAGTCTGCTGAGGCGCTTCCCAAAATGCACACAAGTGTTTGATGAAACTAAAACAGGTGCCTGCAGGCAATATTTTGGGATTGAACAGCTTTAGCCATACTAGCTTGTACTTATTCTAACTTCAATTGTGTGGTACTAAAAGTTTACAAAGACTTCTTGTCCTGGATACAAGAGCATGTATGAGACATACAAATGCATAGATGATGTGGAAGAGAAAGCTGTTCAGTTTCGCCAAACCCATGTGGGTTATTTGAGCTTTTTCAGTACCAACGTTTAATAACACAGCCAGATGGCAAGACAGAGCGAGCCAGAAAGGTATAGAGACAGTGCAATGTAGAGAGGGCTGAGGAAGAAAACAAGGTTAGCCAGGGTTAGTGACAGGGCGGAGTGCAGGAGTGAGGAGAGAGAGAGCAAGCGAGCCCCTGTGCAGTCGAGGGGGGTTGTGCATGTTCACTTACGCACGGTGCCGCACACTGACAGACAGTACTCCTGTGTCTCAAAGTTGTTGCGGTTGCCGCCACAGCCACCGTAGATGAACTGGACACACTGACCGCTGGCCAGGTCGAAGTACCAGCGAGGGAACATGGCACGGCACGGCCCAGTCACTGCCTCTTCGGAGCACACCTCTACAGGGACAAAACTCTAACTTTAACATCACTGTCTCCTATACAACCTGTTGCGGGGGGCTGACCAATCCCACCAGACACCACTTTCATCTCACAAACCACGAAGGAAAATGCAGGTTTTGGCGAACACACTAATGACAGACGCTCCAAGGGGTGTTTTTACAAAATCTGTTTTTAGGACTAAAATAAAAAATAAAAAACACAAAACTGTTGTTGGCTTATTTGGGTGTCATGAATTTCAAAACTAATTTTAAATCATTGAAAAAAAATTTAAAGAAGTTTTCAGACTAGGGAGGAACACAGTGGATAACGCTGGGACAAATATGCAAATAAATAACTGAACAAAAACTGCTTGAAATGTATTTGATGTCAAAAATTACCATGTTCATATTCGTTCATATAACAATTCACAAATGAATATCAAAAAAAATAACAGGAAAAAAAAAATAAAAAGGAAAGGAATACATACATGAGGAAACCAGTTAATTCCAAATGAAATAATACTTGAATATTGGTTTTAATTTCAAAAGAATAATTCACAAAAACACCTGTTTGTCCAAGCACTGGTGGTTGAGGATGCCGAGATGCACAATTTCACTGTCTACTAGGCTCTAATTACCCCATCCATCTCCCAATCCCCACACTTAAACTAAATGCAGAGGAGTCCCAGGAAACTCCTTCATAAAATGAATTACTCAGCCCCACCCTATGTTGAGAGAGCAGTGCTCTGACCTCCCTGCCCCTGCAGCCCCAGGACTGGGCACAGCAGTGACCTGGGAGCTCCAGAGCTCTGGCTCACTGAACACAATGAGAACACTCTCGCAGGACTCCTCTGTGTTTGACCAGCCGTTTAATAACCTCCATGCCTGAGCCACCACAGACTGCTGAATACTCAGTATTGCACAGTAACCAGTACACACTGGGTCACGGTTACATATGGTTTGGCAAAATGGGAATGTTGCAAAACCAAGAGCTTTGGTTCACAGGCTAGTACCATTTTTAAATAATAAACACACATTTTAAGAAAATAAAAGGTGCAAACTCAGCTCTGGAACAAAGGCTTACTGAAGCAAAACAACAACTTTGAGAAATCTGAACGTGGGTCCCTGTAAAAGCACAATCCAATTTTCTGTCTTCATAATGGATACTGGAATCAAAAGTTCATACTTTGTTTTATGTTCGTCCCAGTGAGAAGAGAATAAGGCTGCAGGAAACAATCCAGGTGAAAATTTCAACAAATCGCTGCTTCTGGGAGTCTGTTTGCTTTGGCCGAGCTGATATTGCTGACCAGCTAAATAAACAGGAGCAGCCATCCAGTAAACGGCTTTTAAAATATACAGTTTACCATTTGACTAAAAGGCCTGCTGAAGGATTCAGCTCCTGGCCTAACTACAACAAGCAGCAGCTGCTGCGGTGGTGGTGAATATGAGATTGGACAACAAAGCAGAAACAATGTGTAGCAGACTAATATATAAATAGGCTGTCCCTCAGATGAATTTGTATTTGTTTTTATATACAAAAGCTCTAAAGTCTAAGTCAAGCAGCCACTTGTAGCAAACACTGAACTAATTGCTGATGTTTCTGAATAGTCAAAAAAGTGATGGAACAGAGACTGAGGCAGATTTCCCACCCTAGGAGTGGTGGCAATTAGGGATGTGCCAATACTCGTATTTTCCTTAAAAAAAAAAAATTGAAGTATAAGGTATTAATTAAAATTGAATAAAATTGTGACTGACTCAACATAAAACAACGCTCTTTGTTTCCCTTTTTTCCTCTTTGTTTCCCTTTTTTTTTGACTGATTACACTATGTAACACAATTTTTGTTCCTGGGTAGTAAGTGTTATTTAAGTATAAATACAGTATAATCGTAAATCTCAAAAAACTACTCGCTTCTAAATCTTTTGTAGTCATTTTTGTATTACTTTAGTATAAACACATGTTAATTTGGATTCATATGTTGTTTTTTTCTGACTATGTGAACGAAAGACACACATTTGCCCGTTTTCCCATTGGAAATAGTGATATTTTGAAATATCACTGTCCTGGTCACAAAAGCAAAGTTTGTGGGGAATAATAGCCATTTTATATACTTTTGAGGCATAAGCAATTAGGAAATAACACTTACTACCCAGGAACAAAAAAAAAAAAAAAAAAAATTGTTATATGGTGTTATCAATTAACCCTGGCCAAATGCCTTTAAAATACGGTCTCCAAAGCCAGTCTTCTATTCTCCATGTTGTTGTTCTTTGTCAGCAAAATAGAAATGAATGGGCTTGGAATTCTTATGACTGTGTGTACGAGCCAAGGTGAGCAAACAAAGCAACCACTTGTGATCCCTGTGTGTGTTAACTGGGATCCGAGTGCTCAGCATAGGGATCAGTTTAGGGGATTTTAATCCCACCTCAGTTTATTTACAGTAGGGGTGTCAAACTCCAGTCCTCAAGGGCAGCAGGCTCTTCTGCTTTTCATTCAAAACTAATCCTTTCTATGACCTTAATTGATCAAATTAATTGCTCAATTGGACATTTAATATTTTTGCAGTTTGAGGTGCACTACCTATAAAAGTCGTGGAAAAGAGTGTTAAATGTGCCCAACTAATCAAATACTTAGACCAGTTAAGTAACAGAGCTTGGACGGTAAGAAAGCCAGAAGACACAGCGGCCCCCCCAAGGGCTGAGTTTGACACACCTGATTTAGAGTGTTAGGGAGAAGGTTTCTGGAGCGGGACCCTTTTAGGGAGAGTAGCGTTGAGCCACTGGATGGTAAAGTTTTGTTTTTAACTGTTTTACCCACACTGTTTAGTTTTTACTTTTTGTATTTATTGTCATGTACATTTTTGGATGTTCTTCCGCACTAGGACTACCATTGTTGGTACCCTAGTGTCAGCCACCTACCACTGCACCTGACTGCAATTTTTTCAAAAATATAGTTAGTCAGTGAATGGACACAGAAGGGGGAAGGAAACATAATTCCGAGCTTGCTTAGTGAAGAAAATGAACCGCAACAACAGTTTCCCCATCAAGATAATGAAGCAGTTTCAGTGTCAGTAATCAATCTCTGGCTGAGATACTGTGCCAAGGAAGTCTCATTAAAAGAGCAACAATCCGTTATTCACACATGAACTGTTTATACCACAGCCCAATTCTGTAAGAATTTGCGATTGTCCTTGTGTAACTTGTGCGTCAAACACTTGTCCAATAATCTACTGCAAGATAGGAAACACAGCTGCAATCATACAGATATTAAAGCTTTAATTTTCACTTCCAAGTCTAGACATTAAAACCCACAGCATGTACCCACTATTGACAAAATACACATTGTTAGTCTAATGCGCAAGAGATGAATAATACAAGACAGCAATTTATGAAGTTAATCTGTCTCGCTGCAGGTGGAGCTCTACTCCTCATCACCACACAGACTCTCTCACATTCCTGTTTGGAGTAAAAGCACTGTAATTAGTTCTTTACAATGAAGTATCAATTAACAAATTTATTATCGAACTGACAATGCAACAATCGCCACCAAAGCATTTGCACAAAATGGTGGCATCAGTCTCCGACACTTTACTCTCGTGTATTGAATCATGTGAAAACTTAAAAAGCAAGCCCCTTTTAAAAGTAAAATACCTTTTAAAAGCAAAATACCTTTTAACTTTTAGTTCGAACCCTTTACAAGGTTTGCAATGATTCTGAAGAGTCTTGCTGCTCCAAATTTGAGTGGTTACATTTATTAATCTACAGGTAGCCTTGCTGCTTTTCGATTGTAATGGGTAACGCTCGTGAAACGCTGAATTCCCCAAAAATAAAACTTATTTTAATATATATAATATATATAGGATAAACGTCAGTAAAACCACTCGCTATTTTTTTCTTAACAAAAATAATTTAAGAAATCATCTCTAGTCTGTGTAGTTTTTATACTTGCTGTCTATCCCGTCTGTGTGTCGCTCTGAATGGCTAGGGGTTAGTGTGGTTTCACCGTCAGTCATTTCATCCTATTCTGACAGATCTCGTTGGCTGAAGCAGTGCTAGAATACTCTCATTCGTTTAAATGACTGTCAATCATCAAGACTGACTGCACTTTAATTTGCCAGCTAGAGCACCTACATTGAAATTAGCAGGTTAAGGTAGGTAAGCTTTTGCTATTATAGGTATATACAGGGACAGTTACTAGTTTGATTTGAAAATGGGACGCAAGAGGAAAACAATTAAATCAGTGTTGTGCACAAACCCTAACCGACGGCTGAAGTCTCTGCGGGAGGACGAAGCGGCCCATCTGCCTCCAGTGACTCTGAGTGCTAAAGCACGAGAGGGGCGGAGTTCAGAATAATAAGTGCAAGTTAGTTCTGTTCAACAATATAATGTTTTGCTGTGAGCATATTATTTTTACTTGTGATTGTATGCTATATAAGTCTGTTTTATACGGTTTGTTTGAGACAATTTTTTAATTGGTGTAGACAAGGTATAACTCCACTGTGACCAAACGTTATTTCAATTAGAATGTCAGTAACCATGGTTTTATTGCATGTCAAATATGATAAATGAGACACCCCTCAGTGGCATAGAGAGTCTGTTTTTTTTTTTTTTTTTTTTTTAAGCATAAAGGTCGATTTCACCCATGCTCTGCTTGAACATAAAAATAAAGATCGAAAAAAAAAAAAAACTTTGTAAATTCTTTAAAAAATAAATGTCAGCATTAATTGTCGATTTGGCAAAAAAATAAAAATCTAATAGTAGCAAGCCTATCTATAAATGACTCTACGAATGTCTTTGAGCTTGCCATTCCAGAGGGTAATTTGATGATGTGACATTTCAAGCCCTCATTTTGTACTATAAGCCTCAGCTCCAGTCAATATCTGTATATTGTACTATTCCATTTTAAACTCACTGCCGTTTTTACTGCAATACAGCATCACCATGTGATTTTTTGAGCAGGCTGATTCTTCATTAAAACATCAAAGCTTGTTAAATGTGCAATTTTCCACTTTAACGCAATAATGGACAGAGATATCCTGGCACAGTAGAAAAGCAAATAAGGAGGAAATATTCTTCAGCTATCTAATTTAAGCCTCATGTATTCATTTTATAGAATTATTAAACAAATTCATGTAGAATCAATTACAGAACAGTTATTTTTAGCTATTCAGAAACTAACTGAAAGTTATCCCATTAAGTGGCTAAGCAACTGATGTTTCAATAAAAAACGGCACAAAATAAACACTTTACTCCAGATAGTTGCATGATGAAAACACTATAAATAAAAGTTTCTAATTATACTGCAGATCAGATGAAGCCCAACACCAGAGAATGTTGACAGCCTCACAGAAAGAGGTTATGAAGAGAGAGCTTTGGAATGGCGCTGCTCACCTCTGACAACCTCCTCTACAGACTCGGTTGTGGTGGTGGTGGTGGTGGTTGTCATGGCGATGCTGGTGGTGTGCTCGCTGGGCTCTCCCTCGGGCTCTTCCTCTCCCTCATCATCATCATCCTCATCATCCTCATCCAGTGCTGGCTCTGCCTCCTCAGTGTCTTCTAGCTCCACCTCCCGGGGCTCACTGATAGGAGGAGACGGGGACAGGGGACGGGATTAGAAAACCCAGACATGCATGGGCTTATACCTGAACATTCTGTTTTCTGAGAAAATGCAGTTAACCCTTCGGTTTAAGTGTCCTCAAGTTTATAAATCTCTGCATGACAATATGCCAGCATGTTAAACTGTGATCGTAATATGTAGATGGATTTTTGGTGATCCATTACATTAGTGCATACTCTTATTTGCACAATTATACAGGAAATGAATAAAATAAAACACAAATGTATAACTACATAAATACAGGTTCTTTTTAGACATGCAGGGAGGAGCTATGTACAGCATTCTTGATTAGTAACACAATATGTAATTTATGAGGCTGTTTACATGGGATACAAGGTTTCTCTAAACATTGTACTATTTCTATATTATATTATTATTACCAAAAATGTTTGATGTTTCTAGTGGTTAGATAAGAAAAGCAGAGGGATGTTTTTTTGTACAGGGCTTCAAATCTATCGTGAAGGGAGCTAGGGTGTCCTGGTTTATAAAGGTCAAAGCAACAGAGCACAGAGATATGAGAGCAGAACAAGAACAAACTTCCTTTAACACTGCCCTTCCTTCCCGACAGTTCAGACTGTACCGGAATGTTCAATTTCAATGAAAACGCTTTTAGTTTCAGTACATGGGAACCTGAACTATACAAAAAAAAAGTTATACAAATGCTATTCAGAGAAATCTGTATTGGAGATCCGACAGCCAGCAAATTCAATACAGTACGTCTTAAAAAAATCAGTACTGTGGACCTAAAAGCCAGCTAATACAATACAGTATGTCAGAGAAATCTGTATGAAGGATCTTGGAGCTGGAACGTTTAATACAACCGAATACTGAGAAACTTGTAGTGGGAATCTTGGAACCAGCAAATTCAACCTTCTGTGATGAATTCAAATGACATGTGTATTGGAGAAAGCATAAGATGAACTTCCAGAAGGACCTAGCAGGGGGCAAGAATAAGATGGCGCAGTACACTAAGACTTTCCACTTGGTCCTGTTTCTTTCTTAATAGCAGGGAGCTAGAATGACATTTCCCTTGTAAGTTTCTCTCCTAGCTTACAACAGTTTAGGCAGTGGGACGGAAAGAGACACGACGCTGGAGGTCATAGTAACCCACCCCCCAGTTGTGAGTGTACCACTGGGGTGGGAAATTTACCCACCCCAGACTAAATCTACCCGAATTCAGCAAGTGCTAATTTTGAACCCTGCAATTCCTTCAAAAGAGATTTTAATATATTGCCAACTACATTAGTAAATATTCAGGTGAGGCCTTTTCTTTTATCAATCAGCATAAAGTCACAATAACAAAGAGAGAGAGAGAGAGAGAGAGAGAGAGAGAGAGAGAGAGAGAGATCCTGCCAATAAAGCACTGACGAATAAAGTGGATGCGAGTGAATGGGGAAGGTGAGGGGTTAATCCTGCTGTTTGGAACGGGAGAGCGGGTGATGTGGAGAGACAGAGGGTACAGGTTTAATCCCCCTATTTGGAGAGCCTCCGGACCCAAATTTGGTAACACAGCACTTCTGCAATGAGCTCTTTGAATGCAAAGAGCTGCTTCATCAGTTCTGCATTATAAACCTCCTGCCAGTCTGTCCATCTGTAAACAAGGCTGGTTTACACACACTCAGGAGAATGTAGCTTTCATGTTTACCTACCTAAACACTTTCAAAACAAGTCCTTTTAAAAGAAAGGACACCCAATGATAACAAATTAAATGGGGGGAAAAAAGGAAAAAAACAAAAATGGCTTAGATCTGCTGGGGCCTACTGAGCCAGGCAATTTTGCAAACTTGGTGGCTGGCGTTGTGCATCCTATAAACTGGGCTGGATAGCTGACTCAACATTGAGCAGCATGCAGGAAACAAATGCTGGGATTCCTCTGAATAGCACAGCGCCTCCTACCTGCCGTCGGTGTAGTCTGCATCGGCACCGCCCCACCACACGTCCGAGTCGTCCTCCTCCAGCTCGGTGGAGTCCAGTTGGTTGGCGTCGGAGGGGCAGCACACGAACTCCACGCCACGGAAGCGGTCAATCCCACAGGGCAGAAGCATGCCGTAGTCATGGAGATTCATTGAGCGGTCACCACAGGACTGAGGGAGGAGGAGGGGATGACAGAGGGGGCAGGAAGCAATAGTGAAAGGGGATTTTTTTTTTTTTGCTTTCCAGGATAAACCCCATTGCCAAGTTATTTTAAAGCATTAAAAATGGTTCACAAAAATCTAATGATTGTATTAGGGCTGCAACGAAGGGTACATTTTGACCTTCGAAGGTTCGAGACATTACCGAAGTAAGGTTCGAACCTTCGACGGTACTAATTTGCATAATTTACTGGTGATGTTATCAAATAGCTACTTGTTTGTATTGGACTGAAAATCCTATTTTACATGTAATCCATATAAATGGAATAAAACATTCACATGTTGTTTAAAAATACACACGGACGGTTGCTCAGTTTTTTTTTTTTTAATTAAAATTATTAGTGTTGGCGTATATTTTGTATGTTTCAAACACATTCTACCATATCACTTCTCTTACACTGTCTTGTACACTAGGTATTCAGAACATATTTTACTGAAGCACTACAACTGCTATAGGTACCCCCTGTGCTTTGGATACTTACTATAGACTGCTCCATACACAGCAGCGGCACCATACAGAGTTGCTATGTATAATTCAAATACCCTCAAGAATATGTAAGAAGGAACACCCATAAGTCTTATGACAGCAAGCTAAGCAATTTTCAAGAAATGCTTAAGAGTGAAAAACGTACAACACGTGTATAGGCAGCTCTCCACTTGTGAGAGAGTACAGAGTCGTGTGTGCGAATCTGCCCTTACCTCCTTGGCGACGGTGTGCCAGTGCAGGTGGCTCTCACACATGTCCATACGCTCCTGATGGAGGAATTTGCACTTGTCAGGAACCAGCAGGGCATCACTCACAAACTCTCCCACTGTAGAGAGATAGAAAGAGAAACACCATCAACGCTGGCCTTCTAGACTAACTGCAGCACTCTACACCAGGGCTGAATACAATCTACATGTTCAGAATATTCAATGTCTTCTCTGCTTAAAACTATATTATGTGTGTGTTTGCATAACTGTATATGCCTCTATGCACCAGGCTTACTGACTTGTTTCAGTTTTTTTTCAGCCCAGGGTGCTTCTTTTGAAAACATTCCTTAGAAGCAGAGTTTGACCAATAGAGGGGTGTGCAACTAATTTCTGCACCCTCTACAACTGCGAAATAATACAATTTTAAAAAATCTCAATAGAAAAATCACAGCTGCAGAGAGAACAGAAATTGGTAGACAGAGCTTGTCAAAACACAGATAGACTTGCAGACACAGTGCTAGGCTGCTTCATGATATTATGACAACTATCAGTATGTCAAGGCCTGGCTGTGTTGCACATCATTCAAATAAAAAACAAGACAGCAAGAAGCAGCAGTCCAGCTACGTGCATCAGCCACATTGTTAGAAACTGCATTTCAGATGAGAACCATTCCCAGAGTCGTACCCAGGCAGCGGTAGGGCACCACGATGTGAGGGTGGCTGCGGCACTGCTTGCGCCCCTTCTTGCACCAGCTCTGGATGGTCACCGGCTGGTTAGCCTCCACCACGTTGGTGATTTGCAGCTCTGGATACACCTGTGGGGTGACATTTTGAGATTCAGAGAGAACACATCCATCTTCCCCTGGGTGTGCACTGCCTGCAGCACACAGGGATTCACTCATTCATTAGGTGATGTAGCATTGTTTCTCTTCAATTTACCAGATCTGCCTGTCAACAACGCTGGGCTACGAATGGGATTTTAGTCGAGAATGAGTCACCTAAATACAGGACTGAAATTACTTTGCAGAAGAACTGATGGGGAGACTTTGACAGCAGCTTATCAATCGCTTTGCCACATGAAGAAATCTGCTTTTTAAATATACTGACTACATGTAGCCTTCCTGCTTTTCAATATACATATGGAGTTACATTTAGCAATGAGATTTTCACATTGTTTTTGCCAGTACACACTCTGCAACAATGCTCTCTGCCCTGGCTCTGTTCAGAAACACATATATTGATACACAGGAGGGCAGCTCAAATGAGAAGTGTAGCAGGAACATGACTATCAATATAATTCTGAGCTGGGGTTGTGATTGCACCACCACACTCTCTGGGATATAGCAGTGCAGCAGTATGGCTTACTCCTTATTGAGTGAAAAATTAAGGGAGCCAATTTTCACGCTGATATTGGTGCCCTCCCCAGAGTATAAATCAGCAGCATGCTGCACCAGTGAATCACAGACACTCCAAAACAAAAGTGCACTGTTTGGTTTGGCTGAACTCTCGTAGTGTTCCAGAGATTGGATTCATGCCTCACCATTCGGTTTCTTTTGTTCTGTGAAAAATGTAAGAGGCAACGAGCTGTGGCCCAGAATAAAAACAAACAAAGAAGCAGGTCGAGGTCTAACTAACAGAACAGCGCAGGCATCTGGAGAAAGGGTTTACACGATGCGTGGGCCCAAACCCAACTGGCAGCAGTGTCCTTTGACATGCTGGAATACAAAACAGAGCTGTGCTGCAGTTTTAAGCTATTACGTTTCTATTTAAACAGTGCCTGTATATACCAGGGGTACATGCCACTACGTCCTCGAGGAAGAAAGGCTTCAAGGTAGCAAAGTTGGAACACAGGCAGGTTATAGGGGGTGATGTGATGGAATGTCTTTTAGGACTCAATGTACTACTGTCTTCCCCATGATAGGCTAGAGCTACCCGTCAAGTTTCACAGCTGTAAGTTCACTTTTGCACACCTGAGACCTAGATAGTAAACAGACAGTTGGAGTTACCTGTAAATACTACCACTTTAAATAAAGCAAAACCCAAAATATAACCTTGAAGAGACCAACAGGGGTGACCCCAATAGAATAGGGTTACATTTATATCACAAATGTGTAACAATGGCTCTTCGAGACATCTGTGTTACTGCTCTATGCCTTCCTGAAGCACCGTTAGATCTGAGCATCAGCTCTCCAGTCCACGTCCTCCTGCTTTCACTGCAGCATGACTGAATCACGAGGCTGCTTGCTCATACTGATCGGGTGGGCTGGTATCAGCATGTGCTGTAAATTATCTCCTGCCTCCTTGAATAACACAGACTACTTGCTCCACTGCTGTGCTGGAACAATAAATTGTACAGCTCGACGTGTCCAGAGTGACTTGTCCATGGGCACTTAACACTCTGCTACCAAAACCATACCGAGTAAGTGCTACAAACCGCCTAAGGGTAATACGCACATACAAAAAAAAAAAAACACACCACAACAATGTGCTTTTACATCTGCTAGACTCCCTTTTCACACTATAGTACAGCACTAAATATGTTGCCAACACGTAAAAGGTGAAGGCATTTCAAATCTTTTTTGCAACACCAACTTGGGTGTTTGTTTCCTCTTTCACTGAAAGGTCTTGTACCAAACTTGCTAGTATTGTTTGTTTGTTTTTAAACATTTCTGGGACGTCACCCTTTGACTTTTGTATTGATTATTTCTATGAATCTTGAAACTAAAAGTGGTTGTGTGGCTTTGAATAGAAGGGTAGTGAGGGGCAGATACATTGATTAACAAATCCAGTTTGTTACAGTTCCACAGAAAACTTATTTGTCAACAAAACCATAGTCAGAACAATTCAACAGAAAAGCAAATGCCACTATATTACGCAACAATCATGTCAACAATTATTGTATTACACATTTCAATGTAACACTTAGCATTGCGATTTCAGTTTAGCATTTCAAATTTTTAAAGAAAAGTAATAGTATAACATAATATTTTAACTGTTGCGTAACTAGCAACAACCAAATCCAATTACCAACTTAATTGTATCTCATTAAAATCGAACAAGTATCAAATTAGGAAGAAATATTTTAAATGGCATAAACAAATCAAATTGTTGAAAACATAATCCACAGTTTCTTGTGACTAAAGGCACTCTAAACATATTATCTTTACCGATTCAACACTTATCGCTGTTTATCCCTTACTTATACAGCGATTTAGAATGTCATTTAAAAATCTGATTGAGACGTTACCCAATGCAAAGAAAGTTACACAAACACATTTAAAAATGCTGACAATGCCTGTTAAGGCTGTAACCAAATGATATGGTCGCACATCACCCCCCTTAAACAACTGGCACTTAAGTTAAAGCTTGGAATAAAATGTATATGGTTTTAAATGTGCTTTTGTATTGTGCCATTGTAATGATCCTGCTGACAGGATGTAAGCTTGAGTTCCCAGACACTCCTATTAGAACGGCTGGTAGCCAAAGTTCTAGTCGCTAGGCAGGAATAGATGAGAGGGAAAATGGAGTGTTTAGGAGGAGCTTGTTTACCTGGATTGAGGCCTAAAACCCTGTACAATACTGCAATTACAAGTATACTGTAAAGTGTACCAGGCACATGATGAGGAAGTATTTAAATAAGCTGCTTAAGGGGATTGTACTGGGGCTTTGTTTTAGAGCTCCAGAAGAAAGACAGGTGGAAAAGTGCCTTAAACAGTAACAAAGAAAGCCAGTATTAAAGCAGAGCCTTGGAAGGAGTGCGAGGGGATGAAAACGCAGCTTTGAAATGCATAACAGAGACAGATTTTATTTACAATGTTATTGCATTATTAGGTTGGGATTGGTACCTTTGTTTTTGGTTAACAGTATTTAATTTTTGTGTGTATCTTTTGTAATCAAAACATTAAAATAAAACTTGCCCTCTGATTCAAGCTCAAGTTATCACTGAATAACTCTGTTTCCCACTGTTTACCAAAGGGCTGACAGAAGTTTTATAATCTTTTGTTGGGATAGCAAGTGTGCAAACAGGGTCTGTCAAACCTCTTTCACACACAAAACCCCTATACTTTCGCCATTCGCTTCTGGACTAGGTAATAAAATCGCTCCTCGTTGCCTTCACAACGGGGAACCAGTCCGGAAATAGAATCTCCGTAAAAAAAATAATTTCCTTACACACCACTACTGCATTAGCAAATTACATTCCATATGATAACTGAGTATGGAAACACTTTCGGAGCAGGATTAGTTCATTTGGGAATCAGGTTAATTTGCGTTTGATTTTCTCCCAGATAAATTTTTGTGACCTCACCCTTTGATCATTTGATTGATTGATTAATTCTACGATTCTGTTCCTCAGTGTCCCTTTTCCAGTGGGAACATGGCTTCTTTTAACAAACAATACAAAACAAAAATAAACCCTAGCTCACTAAATTTACAAAAGGATCCCTAACTTGTATACATGTCTGGCTTGTTAAATTAAAAACAGATGTATTAGCTGAACTGATTGCCAGTCAGTCATTTTTCTTGGATAGCTATGGCATTCTGGTAGATACCGTTTTTCGTTCCTCATTTCTTTTTCCCCACCCACATTTTTTAATGCCAACCTTACATTCCAGGTAAAGGCTGCGAACTATTCAGGATCCCATGTCTCTCCTGTCTACAATGTTACCCCATATTGTACCACAAAATGAATTTCCATGCAAACAACCCCCTTCTAATTTGTATTTCTCATATCTTCTGGAACAGCAGCGATTTCATCATCACTTAGTAAATCTCCATTAATTACACAGATGTTCGATTTAACTCAGCTTTTGCATTTCCTTCCTGGCTTGAACAATTGCTCAAAAAGCTTGCAGCCCACTTACATTTTGATTGAGTACTTCTCAGACTGATCGCTGGCAATGATATTTAGTTCTTCATCTGTTCTAGGTTTGGCAAAATGATCAATAACTTTACTCACCCGATTCACAGTCTCTTGTTTTTTGGATTTTTATTTTTCTAATGCCACTTTCATGGTCTGCATCTAAAAGTCCTTGCTACTATGTTGACCTTGAGAGAAGAGAGGTAAATAGCCCTTGGGTTTCTTCTAGTTTTCCCTTCAGTTTGTGATTGATAGTTTTGAGGGATGCTCACCTCCTGGCAGTACTGCAGGATGCCCTCCTTGGTGCCGATGCAGCTCTTGGTCCCACTGGGGTCTGACTCCCACTTGCCAGTCTGTACGTTGATGTGCACGTTGAGCTTCCCACAGAACATGGCCACTTGGGGCTCGGCTAGAAGACCCACAGATCCATCGGTGGGCACCTGAAACAAACAAAACAGGGAATCCACAATTCAATCATTTCAATTCTATAGCATGTCTTGTCCAGAGTCCAGCAGCAGGTTTAAAATACAATGATAGAAACATAACCATATCTAAACTGCATGAGTTACAAAGCCTTCAACCAGGGACTATACATGTGCACCAAACACAATAGACGTCTTCAGTGTAAAACCATCAAGACTCTGCATGTAACCCTTTCTCCTGTAGTGTGGTCTGCATGGGTATTATATTCAATATATTATAAATGTAGCCTGTATATCCTCATCTTCATTGGTTTGTATTCATAATAGTCCTCTGAAATACACATTCCAGCAAGCTGGGCTATAAGTGCTGTTTGTGTTCAGAAGGGGGAGCTCTTTTCTATAGGCAAAGACCCAACCAATATCCACCCTGTTGTAGCAGGGAGCCTTCTTTCAGAATGAAGATACTTTGAAATGCAGTTACTTTCCATCTTCACTGCTGAACCCATTGCAAGGTTTTTCTACAGATCACAAAATATAGCAATAGGCAGAACCAGAGTTGTAAGCATGAACTGGCAGAGCTGTGACAGCAGACGGGTTTGTTTCATGGTCCCATGGCACAAAAACAAGATCCTGAAGGACTCGCTACTGCATAAATTCAAATGTGTTCCTGTTAGCTGTTACAGTGACGGTGCATTCTGAGCCCGCTGAAGCAGAACCCCCCCCCCAAAAAAAACACAGAGGGAATTTACAAGACATGTACAGTCAGTTACTTCCAAACTGCTCTGCAATTCCCAGATGTGTCTGACTGGATGATATGTACTGTTCACAAAGCTTTAACTCAGGACTGATTTAAAAGTTTGACGGATCAAATCAAGTTCGCTAAACTTGAAACCTCCTATGCCTAACTGTCAAATTAAATCAATTAAACCCATGACCAGATCATAAAGAATGCCTCATCTTGCTCTGCTATTCCAGCAACCTGTCTGAAGTAAGGAGAGGTACCCTCTCCCTCTCCTCCATCCATAACAATTATCCTGCTCATTGATTATATGATCACAGTAACGCTGCATTAAGCCAGCTTGAGACGATCACACTATGCAAGAGATGTGTTAGCGAATGGGATTTTCATGAGCTCTTTAGAAGGAATAAACCCAACAATTCCTTCATAAAACATGCTCTGCTTCGACCACCCCGTTTTCAACCCCCCCAACTGAGATTTAAACTTTCAGGGGATGTTTTGGGGGTAACCTGAACCGCACACAAACAATAAACATTATTCCAAATGTCCAAATGCGTTGACTCGGCAAATACTTATGGTTTGATTAATCAAAACCTGAAAAAGAGAGTAATGCTGGGAGATAGTGTTAAAAAAATGTACAATAATAATACCTTTAAAAGCAGTACAGTCTGCTGTAGTTAATTACTTTTGTGACATGACATTAAGTCTCAAAGCAGTTTTAAATGTCAGGAATTGATCCAGTTCTTCGTACTATAAAATCCTTCAGTAGTTACTGTAGTGAAAGCGCTTAAATGCCTGTTCTGTAAAACTGTCAGAGATTAGGTTTCAAAATCCCACTAATCTATACTGACCATGACACTTTTTTCCCTTTTTGCCTGCTCTAATCCTCTTCTCTTTTATATTCCTCTAAACTCAACGTGAAGTTCTCAACCCCAAACACCCGACCCCCACCCCACCACCACCACCACCATGCCTCCAAGTCCCTCCCTCTTTATGGGCACCCATTAAACAATATCAGTACAACAATCTGAAACTGTAATTGTACAGCAAATAGTGGCATGGAGTGAAATTATGTGAATATATTTAGCAGGGAGCTGGGCCAAATTAAATAGTTTCTACAATAAAAATCACTAAAACACTGCCTGTAATCTGTCTAATATTTCTAGATTCCCCAAAAGAATTACTGTAGGAACTAATTGAAACTGTGGAACAAAAATATATTAACAGTATGGAAACTGTCATGGAAAGCCATGTGAATAACTGCATGACTACCAAGTGTCTCAGAGCTGTGGAATGTATTGAATTGCTCTCTAATAATAACTGTACCCATTCTTGTACAAAAATGTCATCGTTCTGAAATGATTGGCCAGAATTCTCATTCTAAAGATTGCTTTAGAAATGTATTTCTTTTTTGTATTCTAATCTTCCGTAAAGGTAATAGAACAGCAATCGCTGCAATACACATCTCAGTCCTTACAAGAGATACCTTATTGTAGAACAGCAAGTCTACTTTACATACGTACCTGTGCAATTGCTTTCAAAGTGGTGCTAGACAAGTGAAAATACTTTATATTTAATACAAAGATACGTATTTTCAGTTTGAAAGGTTCTGCAGTAGCTAACAAAATACAAATCTAACACTAACTTCCATTCGCTATGTAGGTTTGATGTGCTGTTTTGAAAGACGGAATAGCAAATATTCATTTTTATTTTTAGAAAAAAATTCTGCTACCATACTAAGTTTAAAAAAAAAAAAAAACTTGCATTGCTTACTTTCAGGTAGTCCATCACTTCCTGTGTCATTTCACCTACCCTTTTCTTCGAGGTCAGTCACGTTAGACAGTTTTAAAATTTCACTGTGTGTACCATCCAAAAGTAAAGGATGCAAAACAATAAACCCACAGTACCAGATAGCATTTTTTGTACGTAAATGCATCTTTGTAACAGTAAGTGTTTCTTTTAAAAAAAAATGCACAAGTGAGACCTATATAGCAAACAGAAATACAGGTAAGATTTATGGAGGGTTTTTTTTTTTTTTTTTTTTTTTAATTATCTACATCTCGCAGTAGTGCCAACAGTGTTTACATCAATTGAATACTCTTTTTAAATGAAAAACATCACCTATTAGACATCACCAATTACTTAACTAACACACACTTAATAGATCATTTATAAGCACTGAATAAGACTTTGCAAGGTAGTTACTACACCTATTCCCACACATGCCTTATTAACAGCTAACTGGGTGTTATGAAAGGATTTGCACTTCCTATTCTGAAGTGAAGACTGTTCTTGCCCAGGTGACGGCTTACTGGCTGCTTGTTAATCATAAATACCTTTGTAATAACAACTAATCAAAGTGGAGGGTGTACAGAATCTTTTTTTTTTTTTTTTTTTTTTTTTTAAAAAACAAGCATTCCTTTACTTTGTTTTGTTTTCAAACATGGATGCTACAAATGCATTTTTGTTTTGAAATGTGGACATTTAAAAAACTGTCACAAAATGTAATCTTACATTGCTACATAACACTTTTCCCCCATTACTAAAAATACACAACAGCTTTTAATGATTAATTACAAAAACAGACCTTCAACAATAAAACTTCAGATGCGGTAAACAATGTGGATAGGAACAAGTTTGTGAAGTTTCACCAAATTTCACATCAATCCTGTTTTAGATCAATCCTGTACCCCTTTGTTGAGATATTTGTTGTGTGGTGGGGAGTTATTAGTGCAGCACGAACTGTGTGAGTGCGGGTGGTGCCATGTACTGTGTGGTGTAGGGCAACACAGAGGTGTACTGTGTTGTGTAGGGCAATAAGAGGCTCTTACTGTTCAGTTGTGGTCTGTTGAGGGTTGAAAAAGACATAATTAGCCTTGGAAATATCTTCCTTATTCCACTGTAAGACAGCTTGCTGGAAATTAAAGATTTAATACTTGTGGTTTTAATGGTACGATCTGACTTGACCTGTATGTATGTGTTTATATATATATATATATATATATATATATATATATATATATATATATATATATATATATATATACACATACTGCTATGCATTTTGCTACTCTGATGCATTATGAGTATCAACAATTTACTCAAAGCCTCCACTAGTGTTTGCTACTAATATAACAACCTTTACACAAAGAAGGAAAAACATTGAGTAAAATAACTTGGATCACTTGATTTTCAAGGTGTGGTATCCGAAGCATAATCAACAAGTACAGAGAAACATCATCTGTAATTGACAAAACCAGGACTGGACCAACCTGTCTAAAAAGGATAAGCAATACTTGAAGATAATATCCTTAAGGAACAGAAAGAAGGCAAGTCTTGAATTGACAAGAGAACTGTCAGAAGGCACAAGTGTCGTTGTCCATCCATCAACAGTGCAAAGCACCTTTGACCATTGTTCCATAGTCCAATTTCTGTGTTCTTGTGCATATTTTAGCCTTTTAGTCTTGTTCCCCTTTCTTAACAGAGGTATTCTTACTGCAACACATCCTTTAAGTCCTGACACCAGTACCTTCTGCCAGTTCTGTTATTTTCTTTATACTTTCTCCATAACATTATATACTGTAGAGAATGAAGCTACACAGCAATGTTTCACTCACTTGCCACAAACGTGCAGATAATGTGTTATACGGTTTGAAACGTGTTGTTGTAATGTACTTGTGTGCAAAAACATTGAAAGTAATTTGCATTGTAATATGAATTCCATTGTCTCCAGGATAATGCCTACCAAGTTCAGAGTTAATTGGTTAAACAGGTTTCAAAACAGAAGCCGTTTGATATTTGGTGCGCGTTTTGGCGAATTTGGTGGCAGCCATTTTGATTATAAAACTTGAAGTGGGTTTGGTTGCTGATGGCATATGCAAAGTTTCAGGCCACCACCTTGGTTGATGCAGGACCAAATGTGCTAAGGTGTCACTGATGAGCAAACAAAGAAACCATTACCAAAATGAAAAAGAAAAGCCATTTATGACCATTCCGAATCAAAAATGAAGGGGATGAAACCAGCCAAATTTCATGTTGACTGGTTACACCGTGTGCGAACATGAGAAGTTTAAAGTTTGGGGAGGAAAAACGACCAAAAGAAAATCTTTACAATAAAAATAAGCTTTCCAGGCCAGCTTGGAAGCCTAATAATCCCAAACTATTTTTCAGAAATATACTGTGCGCTACAGGACCAAAAAAAAGTCCTAAAGCAATCATCAAGCAAAGTGTTAAGCAAAACGCCTCAAGGAAAAACAGATTAGAGCTCTGTGAATACATTTTAAATTGACTGGTGCGATTACTGAAACTTAATCAATATGCCTAGGGAGCGATCAGATGATGCTGGCTTATAAAAGTACTTATCCCCCTCGGGTATTCAAAATGTCCATTCCACTGTGGGAGGGATTCTTGCTGACACTCTGGTACCAACTGGTAATGTCTTACTCAGCTCCAACAACTAGGCTGCACTGATTTCCTCGCTGACATTCAACTCCAAACTTAAGACCATAGGTCTTTTTGTTATTACAGCCCACAGCTGTGCATTTTTTCCATGGCTTTTTTTAATCTTATATTTGTCTGGCCTCTTGGTTTTACAGTGTGTACTGAAAGAACCCTTTTCCTTAGGGTTGACGGTGTATTAAGGAAAGCACACCAGTCATGCTGGTAGAAGAACTCTATAAAGCTGCACTGTATTCCCTACTGTGACCTAGGCCACTCTCTCCAATCTGGACTGCAGTGCTCTGGGAGTCCAGGAGCAGGTGGGATCCCTGTTTGAAGCAGAAATGCCAGCCTGTGCTGCTCCTACACCCCTCACGAGCTGGCGTGGTGACAAAACCTACAAGCCCCTTCAGATACCGTACTGGAAACTATCCTAGAAAAGACTTAATCAAATTTTATAGAAGTCTTTAACCATATAATCTTTTTTGCTTTCAGTTGAATGAACTAGATCCACACTCCACAGACCCAACAGTGTGCGTCACAGTTCAGTAGTGCACTCATACAGCAACAGCATCTCCACCAATTACCTCATTGCTGAAGGGGAGATGACTTCTTCAGAGTAGATATCACTCTTGCCCCTTTAGAACCCAGTGATACAGAAGCAGTGTTGAGAAGTTCTTGGGCAGTTCACTCGTGATACTGCAGTCGTTGCAAATACACTTGAGGACATCATACTACTTTTAGTATGGGCCTTTCCATATTTATTTCCAGTACACATGCTCCTTCAGGATTCAGCTGTGGAAATGCATAGAGCCCTAGCTTTACATTGTATGGCGCTACAGCCTTGACTCGGAGATATGACTGTGAGCCACTCTTCTCACAATAACTAATGCTGTTAAAGCATAATAAATTTATAATCTCTTGTGTGTTCCTGACTCGGAGAGGACCCATACTACTGCAGTGCAGTTAACGACTAACAATCTGTTTTAGATAGTAATAAACAATCTGTACTATTACAAATGTTTCAGTTAATTTTTTAATAGTCTTTGATCATCCAATTGCACAATATCAATTGTGAAAATAAACAATGCATTTAAATACAACACCTGCTTGTCCCCCTATGGTGAGTTTATTTTCAGCTTTGTGTTTTGGCACAAAATGTAGCGAGACTGTCGCAGGAGCAAAAAAAACTGCCTTTGCAATCTTTTTTTTTTTGTTTTGCTGCAGAAAAAACATGCATACACCTGCACATTTCAAATGATATCTTAATTACCAGTTTACTGTCAACAATGTCAAATGCATGTAGTCACCACTTCATTGAAATATTTTACAGAACTATAAAATAAACAAACAAAGGAGACAACGAAAAACATGCTGAGATAAGAGATTTCAAAATTAATGTACAAAGACAGGAATGGAAACAAAAAAAACAGCTCAAGCTGGCAATGAATGCTACAAAGATTAGGAATAGCACATGTTGCACAATTTCAAATGTAAACGCAAATCAGATTGCAATTAAAAACTTAAGCAGAAAGCTGTTCTGTTAGATCACCATGGAGATAAAGCTTAACAACTTTAACCATTTAGATTCCAATCACTTACTCTCGCTCACACTGTACAAGGTGATAAAGACAAAAGAAAGAAATACTTGGATAATACAGTATTTACTCTGTTGTCCAACCCTTTAATTTGTGATTCATGTCTCACCTGATGTAATGTCCTGTATTTATGTGCAGTCACAAACTGTATTTTTATGTGAAGTCCTGTAGTAAATCATTTTTGTAATACATCTAATGATTGTGAGCAGTTTGATAATGTAGTCAGAAGCATTACTATGCAACACCATTTGGTTAGAACTTGCCTATAAATATAGGTACCTGTTTGACCCCCCCACATCACTACCAAAACTTAACTGCCAGACAGAACTGGCTGGGTCCCTCTGCCGAGGCTGGGCGATTAAGACTTAATAAGCACCAGTTTAGTGATCTGGACAGGTCACATGGGTACAAGCGAGGGGAACAGGAAGCCTCAGAAAAGAAATCCTCAGAAAAGCTGAACATTTATTCCATCTACTCCCAGACATAGGGTGAGGGGGGTGTGCAAAGGAAGGACAGCACTCTTTCATGGAATGGAGGTAGGCACAGACCAGTACCACTGCAGACACTGCTCCTGCAAACAATGTGAGCAGTCAAACCAGCAACTCCGGTCAGTATAGCTAGGCAACTATTAGTTGGCCACACTTAGCACTGGCCCGTAATGAAGCCTGGATTTGATTGTATGCAAGAGGGTCCTAAGATGCTTTGGCTGATCTACTACAGACAGGCCACTAGAAGTAAAGAGACGCTCCTGAACTCCCTGACAGACAGCAAAGAGAACCACTCAGAATAACCGAAACACCATAAAAGAGTCGAGGGAACACGGAATAAATGAGAGAAATCATAGGAAGCTACTTATCAGAATGGTGACATGACTTATCAATAGTAGGTCAAAGTAAAATTCCCTTTGTCTGGTAAGTTTAAAAGGCACCACGCATTATTATTTGAATAAGCACTTTCGTTCTGGCCCAGTCACTTGTTCACCTTAACAGGTTGCTTTCTTATTCTGCACAGAAACACTAAAGCTGAACACACAGGCTTTGCTGTTGGAAGTCTGTTCAATTTGACAGTGCTCCTGTGTGGCAGTGAATCAAGAGCAATACTGACTCTGTTTAATTGCGGTCTGTTCCTGTCGGAGGTATTAGGTGAGGAGAATGAGACAGAGACAGCTGTCTGCACCTCTCTGAGAGACCTATAGAAAGGATAATGGCTCTCTATTTCTCTCGCTAGTAACAACATGCAGACAGTAATGGTTTTGTGTATCAGTCCATGCAACAAACTACACACACACACGCAGATATGACCGAGTAACCTAGTGTTTCATTTGATTCCTTTAGGTCTTGGTGACGCCGATATTCATATATTATTCTTTGTTTAAAAAAAAAAAAAAAAATCAAGGGATGAACAGGCCTGTAACACACAAAACACTGAAATGGAGAAACTAGATGGTTTTGTGTCATGTATTAATTAGGACCACATACACACACAGGTGGCTGAGAGCACACCTGTCTTCGGTAGAGTTCCCTCACTCAGAGCAGTGGGGGGATGCTGTGAAAGCTCTACACGCTGTTCAGCTTTGTTTAGAAGCAGCGCTGCTGCCCTCACATCACCAGGCAAAGGACTGAGAGGGGCTGGTAAGAGCTGTGCTGAAAAGATTCTTTGTACTGGGGAACAGAGAGTGTACAAAGGCTGACAGAGAGAGGAGCAAGAGAGACAGAGAGAGAGAAGGGAGGGTGGATGAGAGGGAGTCTCCAAGAGTTCAACATAACCCACCAAGACTGTGAGGCCAGAGAAACCCTTCAGTCATATATCCTCCATTCCAGGGGGGTGTGCGTGTGTGTAATCGCTAATACATTAGGGACAGCAGAGGAAAGTGCAGCAGGGCTATCAAACCTGACAGCGACAATGACACTGCCAAAATGCTGCAGTGGGCTTCATTAACAGCCCTAAGGGCTTCCCAACACCAAATACAGCAATTTAGTCTAATAATCTTGGGGCCACTGAATCCAGCCACTAACTTGTTCCTGGAGGTCACAGTGGCAGATTGACATCCATTTCTTTACTGCTTCCGTATGTAGCCGCTCTACTGAAAACTGTGTCATGTCATGCCCTGGACAGGAAATAAACTGCCCAGTGCAAATTTACTTCCCAGACAATGGCAGAAACAATCATCTGCCTTGAAAAGATACAGCTGTTTCAGGAACTACTGATCTGGATCAGTACCCAGGTGGCCAAATAACAGTCTGTAGATGAGCAGTGGTGAGACAGACATCTTGAATCCACATGCACGCCACTCTTAGTGTAGCAGTGCGGCACAGTGTGTGTGAGAATAACTAGGACGATAGAGAAAGACAAGAGGAAGTACAGTTTAAGGTCACAAAAGCACACCTATGTTTTTAAAAGTGCATGTTTAAATGGGCCTTAATATTCTACCCAAATAAGATGTCCATTAGTTTAATGTAATATTGAACCTTTGTTTCAGTAGATGAAATCACAGCTGATTTTACAAGATGGTCTTTCACATTGTCTTTTATGGGGAAAAGCCTATATTATAAAAATGTACAGTGTACCCAAATTTACTGCATGGTCTCCCTATTAAAGATTCCAAGCAAATACTTCTCACAATTTCAGACTGTGTAACCATTTCCTATGGAATGGGAAACACCGTCGCTTTCAATTGAGAAAACTGCAGAGGCCTGTGGATGGAGGAGGGATAGGAATTCCCAAATTAATATTTTACACTATATATTTAAGAGTCAGTAGCAGGGTTCTGAAAAAGATAGCGTTACACACCCCCAAGTGTTATTAAAACTGTTTAAATAACTTACCTGTAATTTCTCTTTTCATTGTTAACATCCTGACAATTCTTTACACTTACAACATTACAGTCTGTTTCAAAGCTCTTTTCAAAATGTATGCTCTAGTGCACGGACAGTGTAAGGTCAATTGCCCACATTGTCAAACAGCTAACAGCAGTAACGATTCACGATGTAGTATGGAACAGAAAAGCCAGGGCACTTCCTTATATATCATATTATTGTATATATATATATATATATATATATATATATATATATATATATATATATAATTATTTAGTTGCTCTTCTGTCCGTGAGCTAGATCTCAACTCCAAACCCAGTTCAGCTGAGATCTGACTACGTTTGAGCAGTCATATGTTGAAAAAACATGATTGTAAAATCTAGTTGATTTTAAGTACAGTTGTTTTAAAATCAAACAATAGGGTGTTAACAATGAAAATAAATTATAGGTATGTTATTTAAACAGTTGTAGCAACACGTGGGGACGTACAAAGTTCTATTTTTCGGAGTCCCGATATTTAATCTAACAATGGTTAAAAAAAATCCATATTGTATTGCAACTATATCACTCACAAAAGGGAAATCAAAACAGTACTATTCAGTGTCTAAACAACCTACCAGTTTGCCTGTCTCAGTTTCATCTTTTTATGCCTGGTCTCTCAAGCACCTTGTTCTGTACTGCAGGCAGGCTGCCATCTCATATGTGAGTGTTTTACAGTCTGCTGTGATGATCACCAAATTACCAATCAAGTTCCTTGCCCCTGCTGTATCCCACCTTTCTGTCATGGTCCAAATCCTAAAAGCAAGAGACACAAATCTGCACAGACAAACAGCAGCAGCAGACAGAAAAGGCCACTTGCGCCATTGTGCTGCCCTGGGAAAGAATAGTTACGAGGATGCTTTAGGTCGCCATTCTAAAATCACACAGGAAGAATTGCAGGGATAGCCAACTCAGGGGACACATGGGAGGACAGAATGCAGCATTGAAGAACACCTTCACGATTTGAGAGAAAATGATACTGGCACCAAAATGGTGAATTCGCAATGCAACGTAAAAATAATAAAAGTAATTTATTCAAGCCATCAGTTCAGATTAGACAGTAGGTGTATTGTGATCAATCCACAATAGAAAATTGGCTAGATTCTCAGTTACTTACCTTGAACTGTCACCAACAATATAAACAGTTGGATAATGTTACCCAACCAGAATTACATAACTCAGACATGTCTGTCTAAAGCTGTCCGTTACTCCTTTTGAACTGTAAATGTCTTTTTTCTTTCAGTCAAAAAAGTGTATCACTGATGATAACGATTTATGGGTCAACATAATGCAGCAACATTAATACTGCTACAGGTACTTCCTAGTACTGAGTTCTGTCTTGTATTCTGCTAGGTAGCTCTGTCGTAGGTTACATACAATCAATTTTAAGTTTAAAAAATTAAAATGTAGCTTGGATTTGGTTGAATAAATACTGCAATGTAAACAAGCACAGCCAATAGTGGGACCCATGGCTCTCTGAACGAACACAGTTATTTACCAGAGCCTTAGTAAGCTGTCAAGGATGTGTCTGTGTAACCCGACCTCACTGCCCAACACTGGACACCAGGTGCAAACATAGGGACGCTAATTAAAGGAAGTGCCCAAAATAACAGGCCCTCAGGCAGGGAGCCACATTCCAGCCAGTCCATGAGATAGGAGCATGGTTGAAACTAGTGCTGGGACAAACACAGGATTTTCATGTTCGGATATAAATTTAAATATTCGTTCATTTTTTAAAAAGTAATAAAAGCCATTATACCGGTCTGAACGAAGGCAGAAACAGCAGCAGGGGCAGGGGGTGTGGCTGTGGCCGTGGCCCTTGTGTGCCTTCTATTTTACATGTTCAAATGGAAAAATATCCCTGGAGTAAATAATAAGTGGTGTAGGGCTTACTTTACCCCAGTGAATTAACTGCAAAACAAAGGATGCCAAATAACAGTTCAAGTTAAACATTGTTCTGTTTATTCCTGAAATAAACACTAAAGTGGACAATGCACTTTATATATTTTCATTCCTTGCCATTTATTCACAGTAAACAAAGTTCATAAAGTAATATCATGAGGTGTACTTGTGCCTTTTTGTAGATGAACAAGCAAACGAAAACTGAAATTTAACTTTAAACATTTCAATAAAACAAAAGCGTGGAATGGCATTGTAAAGTGAAGGGGGAAAAAACTCACAGTTTTGATTCTCATTTATTACATTCCACATAAAGTCGCAACGAAATATACATGACATATACAGTCTATATAAAAATCAGTACACAACATTTCCAGGAAGCTGGGTACCGTTTAAGAGAGGCATTTCAGAATGACGTACTTGCCTTATTTCTGCCCCATGAGATTCTGGCTCACTCTAAAGCAGCACAATGTATTTTTGTCCCAGCTGGCTTTCCATAGAGAGCACTATGCATGTGCATGGATAATCTGGTTTATTTACTTTTATACATGTCAAAAAAAGTTTTTTTGACTATTTGGATATTTGTCCCAGCACTAGTTCAGAAACTCTTCAGCAAAAGGTTATACTAAACAGCAGACAAATTGCTCATGCCACAGTTACTGCAAGGAAGGTCACCTGGAACAGTTCTGTCAGATCTCAGATTTAGATGGGAGAACCACCCGGAATACTATACCAGCTGTGCCATTACACACATTAACCATGGAATGTCCAAATCCTTCTGTCATAATTTTCCATGTATTCCTGGAAAGCAACCTGGTGATCTATAGGCAACTGGCAGCACCAAAATGTGTGAAAGCATCAACTGCAAAATTGAAAACGCTTCTGTTACCAAATAAATTCCAACAAAAGGCAGTGCTCAATGAGAAAACAGGACAAAATAAATGATCTACCTGTCAGTAACTCCTTAACTGCAGCCTGCTGTACAAATGGTCTTTCAAAAATGGAGAACTTTAAACCTAAAAATTCAGGGAAAACAAAACAAAACAAATAAAATAGAAGTACTATATGTGCTGACCCAAGCACTGGTGCAGTGAATGCAGCCCTGTGTACAGTTGTGGAATTAACCACAGCAGTGTAAGATTGCAGTGTGTTTTCACATCAGGAAGTGGGTCTCTGTGCTGGGCAGATATCTAGTGACAGGACACTTAACAACAGCTTCCTTCACTCATCAGCTCTGGAAAACACATGAACAGAGTTCAAGAGAAGCTTGGAACAAAAATGGAATGTGGATCCCAACTCCGGAGATCAAGTCCCAAACACACTTACTAAACACAATGCGGTACATAATACACATTTCAGTATTTTCAGCCTTGAGGTTTTAGATAGCAAATATTCTGTACACATCTATATACCGATATACTGGAGGAAATGTGTAGCTGGATGGATTACAAAACCAGTGTTCCACTCTTTGAGAAAAATCTGTGGCTACAGCAGGGTGTCCACTTCAGGGAACAGCTAATTAAAAATAATGATTTTCCAATAAAGGAGCTGGAGCAGTTTGCATCAGGGTTTAACCTTGCTCCATGCTGTCTTCATGAGGTAACTGGAATAAGAACAGAATTAACACTTGCAAGACAGGAGGCTTCATGCTGGTTAACAACCTGTTTGTGCATACAGGTAGTTAATTCCTAGATCCAGTAACAGATAGCAGCCTCGCTACATTTACTACACGCCATGGATTCTGAAAGAGCTTCCTGAACACAGTATTACACGTGAAGCCCTCCAGGCAATGTGTTAACTGAAATACATGTCGTATTTTGCCATTCGGCGATCGGGTAATAAATTAAGTGCCTTACATATGGCAATGAAATAATTTCTTCCAATAGAAATCACAGATTTCATAACAGGCATGCAGCAGGTTTTTTTTTTTTTTTTGGTTGATGCAGTGAAATTCACGCCACGTGCTCTCACAGCATTGTAAGTCTTCCAGCAGTTATCATTTTCAGCCTGAATGCTGAACACAAAATGGAAAAGGCACAATGCTAGTTATAGACACATATGAAATATTTAAGATGTCATGACTGCACCTGCTTTTGAAACTACAGGTTTCTTTTTCTTTTCTAGAGTTAAAGTTCAGCAGTAAAAGTAGCCCTGAAGCTAATAAAGGGACTGTATATCTTTACAGTTCAATAAGTCTTACTTTCTGGAAGCCCAAACACCACACCTAAAATACTGGAGCATGTATTTTTCTTTCATTGTGAATTCCCATAAAGGATAAACTTACACGCTTTACACAGTCATTTAGTTTTTGCCAAAGGCTGCTGATGTGGATCTGAAGAATGAAGAGCCATACAATGCTGCGAATCCCGCCACAATATACCGGGACTGCTGCTCTATACACTAATCTTGTTTTGAAAAGCTGCAAGTCGCTGATCACTGGGAAGTGTTGTCTGCAGTCGCTGATGGGTTCAATCACTCACGCATGACCCAGGATTAGCTGTACCCTAATCTACTGCCACACCAAGGCTTTGTTTATTGCATCAATCTTTGTAGAACAGTGGTATGAAAACAAGGAACAAATAACACACGAGCCGGGAGGTCAGATTCCTAGGTAATGGGAATAAAACGCAAGTTGCATTACATTATCACACAGTAGGGGGCTTGTAGCTGCTGGAGATTGTTGTTTTGTTGTTTGCATGGAGATGGTAAAAAGGCAGGGGGAGAGGAAGAGGAGGTAAAAGGGAAGCTGCAAATTAACAAACAGGATCATTATGGTCACACATGCCCGTGCTAATTTAGCTGTAAAAGCTTCTAATTTATGATGTGGGGAAGGATCTTAGGCATATGGGATTGCCAAATACTATCAAGTTGCTGATTGCTATTCCATTCCACTAATGCTAAAATACTACAAGAACCACAAACACTCTACCTTAATTTACAAGGTGTCAAGAACAGTTTGCAGAAACATAATTTGAACTTTCATCTTCAGTCTGGTTTGAAAAATAACTAATATTTTAAACCTGGAAATTTAATGAATGGAGCTTAGTTAGGATTTAGTGGAATCTACTGTAATGCTTAAAATTCCAATTCATATTACTAAAAATGGACTATTATATAATAATATTATAATTTACCTAGACCTGAAATTGAAATTTGACTTATCTAAAGTGTTGTTGTAGAATGTACAGCATACAACTTTAAATTACCACAGAAAGTGATCAGTAAAAAATAAAACCAAAACAAAAGGGACACTTTCTCTGTACCATTGCACCTGCTCTACCCACATATATTCTACTAGTTTGTGTCTGCAATCACGGAAACTGGCTTAGTCCCAAGAGGCTTTCATGGCAAAGAAATTGTTTTAATATCAAATCAGTCCTCCAGGACAGCAGGGAGGAATCAAGATTAACCGTCGTTTTGCATTTAATCAAACTGATTTCCCCTGTGCAGCAGCCCACTTCAGATGCGCAGACTCATTTGGTGCTGATGTTTGGATTTTTATTACACAGCTGGCCTGGGGGAGGGGCGGAGGTACACCATGGTCAGGTCTCTACCCCTGGTTTAATTATCTGTCCGTGCATCTCAGAAGTAATATGTTCACCACTGATGACTTGCTGGTCTAAACTGTGCAAGACACTGTGTTTAACAATCTACACAAATTGGTCTTTAAAAAGCTAGTCTTTTAAAAAAAAAAATAACTAAAATGGCACTTGCCGTACCTTTACAAAACCTGGTGCTAGTCAAGAAAATGATATGTTTAAAGATCAAACGTCTTTGGAAAAACACTGTAAATACCAGAGTCAGTACATTTCCACATGTCTGAAAATGAACCTGCCTTTTCAAAGCGTGACCAATAAATAAATGAATACATTGTAAAGAGATCTCTCTCTCTCTCTCTCTCTCTTAGATGATGGTTGTGTGGGATTCTATAGTAATTAAACTGAATGCAGACTTTCTGTTTCTGGCAGCTGAATAGCAGTAGCAATAGACAACATGGAGTTGATCCCCTGGCTTTTGCCACACTGCTGACCATAGACAGACGGCATAACAGCTTATGCCCCTTTTCCACTGTACAACCGAGCTGCACCAGGGCTACACTGAGTCCTCACAGTGCAGTTATGGGGAGCCTAGGTTGTTTTTCCACTGCAGAGCTCAGCCGTGTTACGGACGTCACACGCAATGTAAGACAGTTGTTATTACTTAACTCAGATTGCCAAGAGATGCGCAAACAAATGGTGTTCAAAAATTAAGATCAATGGTACAGCTGTCTCTTGTAGCGCTGTATTTTGTAACTATATTTAGGACTGTCATCAAATCTCACCGATTACAATCGACTTACTAAAAGTTCAATTAGTTCTGCTGAAGGGGAAAAAATAAAGGTTTTAAAAATATGATTTGCCAAAGGTATTCCATTTAAAGATAGTTATTTCTCATATTGTTTTTCTTCATATTAACATAAAGGTTAAGGGTAAGTAATTTGGTAGAATTTTGTGTTTTTGAGTGTGCAAGTTAAGTGTACTGTACCCACGGTTTATGTCCATCTTCCTAAACACTTCTATCTGCCCACACACAAATTAGTCTGCACTTCCTCAGCGTCCCAAGGCTGTACTTCTCTCTCATCACACTCGCTGCCCGCCACGTTTGTTGTTTTTCACCCCTGGCTCAGCTCACATCCGGATTCAGATGTCTTGTGAGGCCGTAGTTTCACGGTTTGGTTCTCGCTCAGCTCGACAAATATCCAGTGGAGAACCACCTGTACCCTGTACCGTACCGAGCCCTCCCTGGTCAGATGTGCCAGTGGAGAACCACCCGTACCAGTACCGAACCGAGCCCTCCCTGGTCAGATGTGCCAGTGGAGAAGGAGCATTCAAGTCAGAAACCGTTTCCTCATACAAACCATTGCAATTGCTGGCCCACATGGGTCAAATATCTGGCAAAAATGGGGTTAACTTCAGGCGCTATTCTCTCTTTCTTCAAACTCAATTCACACAAGACTGCCCCAGACGGACTCTTGGTGAATGAGTGTCTGAACAACGAAGAATGTCTTTTCAGGTTAATGAAATCTTTTATAACCAACTGTAAACAAAGTGTGAATAAACAAATGTGTGCCAACAATAATCTTACAAAAACATGGTTATTTTCTGAAAAAGTGCTATGAATTATCAAATGTAATTCACAAACAAAATTAAATAAAGTCAGACTGCACTAGTTTTAGCTGTAATGTATTCGCAAACAGGTGACAGTAAGGAAACTCATTCTACTGTACCGATAGTTTTATCAAACAATTTAACTAGTCTTTATGGATAAAATACTCAATAAACCCTGCATGAATATTAACTATGTTCAGTATCCTCAACCAGCACTCAGAAATACCGCACTGCAGACACCCTTGTATCGAGTACCCAACACATGTTTAGTATCCATTTTAGAGCAGAAGGAAACTAGGAGTTTTTAATCCGCTTCTCACAGTAGGATTAGGCTACATGGAAATAATGAGCTGGATACAGCATTTTATTTAATTAATTTTTTTTAATTTACTTGGAAATTGCCACCCCTCGGAATTGGTTTATAGAACAGATTTGCACAGGGTAATATACAGGGTCAGATACAGGTTCTGGTACTTACTGTAGAATGACCATAGCTAGCAATTGCAGCTTTATGTCACAAATCCTGAAATGAAGCTGTACAGCTGTTTTTACAAGGTTTAAAAAAAAAAGAAAATGCTGAACATGACAGTATTTATCAACAAACCAAGCAAGGCTGCTAATATCAGTTGAAAACTAGGGCGTACACAAATAATCTACATGCTGCCACAAAGCCCTCACAAAACACCCACTAACCGTCTGCTAAAGGACACTCATACAGGCTTAGTGAACACCAATACATCTCTAAGTGGACAGATAACCCCTGAAAAGAAAGCTACAGATTTCCAACTTCTTTTTTTGTTTGTTTGTTTTTAAAGGTAGACCAAGCAACAACTGCTCTGACTCCATCTTGTTTAAAGTGCTGTTTCTTTGGTATTGTTTCAGGGGTTGCTTAGCAACTTGGATCCCAGGAACATACGTCCCTACCCCCACCCTTTCACAGTTCATGTGCCTCACTCAACACTGATTGGGCTGCAGCACTTAAAGAAAGGCTGCTTCTGGAAATTAAAATCACCCCAGGCACTCTTACTGAATGAGCAAGGTCAACTGTAATAGTGACTGCCTGGCCATCTGGGTGGACCTGTAATTTACATGTACTCCTTTTACCTGGATTATTCAAGCAGACCGACGCAATTCCTTTGGTCTCAAGTTTGCATGCTGTGCTAAACAATAGAGGTTTTTTTCATAGGTTGCTTGGTTTTGTAAAGTTAACCAGCCTTTATACCCTCAGTGGAATGTGTCTATTAAGCTCACTGACTTATTTTATTTTTTTACATTCCTCAGGCACACATGAGGGATCTGGGTCCCTGCACCAGAGAGACAGACGATAAACTCTGAATTTAAAGCCCAGTTGAAACCTGGCCTCTTCCTTTCCAGGATGCCATAGCAACATGAGTAAGGAGGGTCATGTCTTTGTTTCCTTCAGCAGGTACATGTTTCACAGTATTTAATGTAAAACAGTTACAAGGTTTAGAATTGAAACATTCCATTACAGCAGGTACAGATACAGTTCCATCTGAACAACGGGGGAAGTCAGGCGTGCTCTTTAATCTTTACAGCTGGGTAAAGGCTGTTTTGGGGAACCTCTGGGATATAATGGAAGGTTAACACAATCATAAGAACTGCTGTACCTGGTGGAGTCAAATGTCTCCAGCAGTGAGGGCAGTATCAAGGTTAGATCTCATTACAATTTGATTAAGGGCAAGAAATGGGTATGATTTCTATACATTTCATTGTCTGTGTGACCTTGGTAGATCTGTGTGAGAGGGGAGGGGCCCCAAGTAAAAAACAAGGTAGGAACAACACAGGGCAAAACCGAGAAGACAACGCTGCTGGATTGTACCCTAGTTCATAATTTTGTTTACAGTAGTTGTTTTTGTACTTGCTTTTAATACACAATAAATGGTAATAAAACACTGAGTTACTAATTATATATGAGACAATAGGATAATAAACACAAAAGCAACACAGGCAAACAAAATGTGTCACAGGCAGTAGCCCTGTCTGGGTTTTTCTGTGTAAGACAGCCCAGTCTCTCTCATTCCCAGGTAGTGTCAGTAATGTTCAACAATCAAGCATTTTATTAACGCGTATTCCTGCAATCAATTCACACCCTTTCACCCCCTCCGGTCCCTCTGCTTCTAACAGTCAAACAATTTAACATATCCTACCTTAATCCCTGTGGATACTGGCTGAATTGTTATTACTGTATTATTAAATGCATAAAAATGCATTATAACGTGGGTTTTACTCATAAATCTCATGAATGATTACTCTGATAACAATGAAGATTACTAGTGATTAGTATTTTGAAGTACATTTTATATGTCCATAATCTTTTCACCCATCTGTCTGGTGCCACCTAATACTGTGTGGCAAAATACATGCATACTCTCCTTGTCCTAACATTATCACTTCAAACCATCTTGTTGTTTTTATTTATTTATTTAATCCCCGATAGATGCCCCCTAACCATAGCCCACAGCTCAGTCATTATCTCATCTGCCTACTCGCAGTTTCGTATTTCACTGCCCCTTGTCTACAGACTTACTGCAGTGCAGAGGCGCCATCTTCTTTGTCTCCCTCTCCGCCTCTCTCCTTTCATCTCCTCCACATACAAAACAGCATCTCCCCGCAGAAAGACAACACACCTGTGTAAATACGCAATCCCCTTCGCAGTGGATAAAAAAGGGTTTCCTCCAAGTCTAACTAACCAGACAGACGCTATCTCTTTTTCCCAGCCTTTCCACAATGGGGAAAATTCAAAAAGTCAGTTTTGTCAAAAACACACACGTCTTTTTAAAGATATATGTAACTGTTTAGCAAACTGTATAAAAGGAGAGAAACCAGAACATAGACTCTTGCTGGGTTTCAGATTGTAACAGATACCAGATGATTAATAGTAACTGTAATCGAACGTTATTAGAAAACACGCAAATTCAAAGCGCAGATTATTTATTTAAATTTGCATCTGTCCTATGCAATGAATACATGATAGGCGACCAAATCTGTGCATTTATTCTGGAATGTCACAGAAACACCTATATAAAAATCACATCTTCAATTTCAATGCCGATGGATCAATCCAACCACAGCAATTATTACACCGTCACAGAATAATTACAGTATGATGGAATAATGATATATGTTGTTTATTTTGGATCTGCAGCTTCCTCTTTCACGTAACACCATCAACACTTACACTTATCTTTTTTTTTAGCAAATAAAAACAATACAAAATAAATTAACTGCGTTTCAAACACACACACATATATATGTGTGTGTGTGTGTTTATTTGGGTTTTTTTTAAACCCAAAGATGAAATAAAGAAATGTAAAGACAGCTCGCGTTGTCTGGATTCTTCTTCTCACTTGCAAACTAATCGTTATCAGGAGAGTTGTCTTGGCTTGGCTGACTAAGAAAGGAATTGCATTCCTTAAAAAACAGGTTTATTTAGTCTTTCTTACCTCTAAAGCCAAAGCCAAAGCAGCCGCTATTAAAAGCAGCAACGCCGAATGTTGCTGCATGATGTTTCCCGGCGGCGGTATGTCCAAAAGTTCGAGGTTTGACTGGGGAAGCTATTTGCTGTGTTCCCGTATACGTCTATGTATCTCTGCTCTCTGGAAGTATTGCTAGGGTTTGTGATGGAGAACGAGCTGGGCTGGAACAGCTGCTTCTGGCTCCACGGTCACCTGATCAGAGAATAAAGAGGTGAACGAGGAGTGGTTCAATACCGACACCAAACACGAAGCGCCACTTGGTGTACAATGTAGGCATTACAAATACGTTTAGTATTCCTGAAATAAGTTATGAGGATAATATTCTTAGAAATTACTTCTTCACCAAGAAGAAGTAACCATTATAGTTATACTACTCCCCTTTAAGGTGTTCATTAGATTTTTTTAAAATTATATTTTACCTTTATATATATTTATGCAGATTGAAAATAGAATGTAAACTGCAATATATACACAACGTGAACAATACACATAATGTGGAATCGTTTAGAAAATAAAATAAAAGCATTAGTGTACGTACCAAATGATAAATCGATTACAACATAAATCGTAAAATGCAAACTAGGTAAAAAGACAATAGTAATACTGTAGCATATAAATTAATGGCATTACTCTGAGTTTAAGAATTTTCTTCAAAGTCCCCTTTTTATCCTTTTCATTTTTACTTTGACTCAGGTAAAGCCCATGTTTCCTGCCACAACACAATTAGTTCACTTCCTATGTTACTGGTAAAAATAAATAAATAATGAAAATATTTTCTTATGTGCAACACTGAACTCCAGCGCAAGACTCAGGTGGGGTTCCATCACCTGTAACAAGAAAGGAACTTATGGGCTTTACCTAAGTAAAAAAAAAAAAAATCACATGATCCACAGAAAGCAATGTTAATGTGCTAGTGAAGGAAATGGGTTTAAAGTATAGAGTATTACCCGTGTAAAGGGACAGTAACATTCAAAACATACTCAAAAGGAAGCACAAACACATACGCGCGCGCGCACACACACACACGCACGCATAAATCAATAAATGCATAAACAAATAATTCTAACGCAACTGACATGCAATTATCTCGTTGGAAATTTAATTCAAGATGATTTTTATTCTGCTGCTAAGTAATTCATATTCTTAAATGCCACTCAGACAATTGCTCAGTTTTAAATTAATTTGGCTGGCTTTTTTTTTTTTTTTTTGCTAACCAGATGCCAATATAATTAGATTCCTAAACCATTTCAAGTCTCTTTCTGTTTTTTTTAGTATGCATTCACAAATTCTATTATTCATCCAGTCTGCCGGAGTAAAAGTGATCTAGATTCAAAAAGCATTCACTCAGGATTACCTTTCAAACCAGCTTGTATGAGATTACATTTACTGCCCCCCCTCAATAAAACATTACTGCAGTCCAGTAACTGTTTTAGGCACATGCAGCCCATTGTGGCTCAGTAAATGTAGCCTTTATCGCATAGTTCGGGGGGTGCCGTAGAAAGCATTCACCTGCGGGATGACTCAGCCTGCTCTTTGTCATCCGAGCTGCTTCCACTTGGTATCCAATCTGTCAATCTCTCTCTCTCTCTCTCTCTCTCTCTCTCTCTCTCTCTCTCTCTCTCTCTCTCTCTCTCTCTCTCTCTCTCTCTACTCTATTTAAGCTATGCACTGCTTCCTGCTCTTGTCTTTTGATTTGCGTTTGCCCTCCTTCTCCACTTCATCTGCCTTCACCGCATTGTCTGCACAGGGCCCCCTCTTGGGAGGGTGGAGAGTGAGTCTCACTCCCCGGCCGGGCCAGGTTCCTCGTAGGTCAGAGGGGACCCCCTACAACACCTATTCTCTCGCAGCTAGTGCGCTTTAGCCTCAGCGAGGCTCTAATCTATATGCCTTTCTCTTATCCTAACCCTCTTCCCCTTTTCCTCCAGGTCCCGCGGGCATCCAGCTGGTGCCCGGCCCTCACCACAGGGCTCCCGTCTGATGAAGGTAGGTTCTACAGACGGGATCTGTCTATATCTTTTTCTTTTCCAGTCCAGGTACCTTTCTTTCCCCCGGGGTAGCACGTTCTCCCTACCACCAGGCAAGCTGCCAGGACGGGTCCTCCACAGAGGGGTGGTGGGGGGGATTTCCTCTATCCATGTTGTCCCCTACTCTCCACAACCATTCAAGCAGCTAGCGGAACTCCAAGCAGCATGGGACCTGTCCTGTCTGTTCGACTTTATCACTAACACTCTGTCACCCAAGTCCCACAGCACAACTTTCCCTTCCGCCACTGCAAGCGCACTGTGAACATAAAAAAAAAAAAGCATTTACCAGAGCTCTGCACCAGAATAAATGACTAGCCATTTCACCATTCTTTTTACCCTTTTACCTATACACCACAAGCCATAAACAGAAAACACAATGCGTTGAGGTTTAAAGCCGTGAACAAGTTTATGTCAGTATGTGCCGTGTAAAAATGTAACCCACAATTTAAGCAAAAAATGATAATACATTTAAACTAATTTCGACACACTACAAAGTTTTCTTACGTATGTTGTCAGTACTGCAAACTTGAGGGGTGTCTCACATGCTTATGGCTGTGTGTTCGAAAGAACCTGGAACCAAATGTATAAATATGTTTCCAGCCAATGTACCGTTCTCGCCTCTTGAGATGCTCGACTAGTATATCCACAAGGGACATTTGCTGGGCCTGTATCCATTCCGAACCTCAGCTTTTGACTGGCCTCTCATAGTAGTATCTGGGGAGAGAAGCATTTCTTGCCTGAACATGAAATTAATTTTTAAAAAAAGAAGTGTGCCTTCAGGGCCTTCAAGTTATTCTCTGCAGACCTGACAGTCCCAATTAAACCGTCTACAGCAGTCAATTTACAGTGCTCGTTTTGTTTTACGTGCTGAGAAACTTATAATATTTTCCTGAAGGGCCTGCGATGCCATCAACCAATAAATGATTTTATCTGCGGCAGTCCACTGTGAGCTGAGGTGGGACAGAAACAGTTGAAGGTCTTTGGAGTTTAGCCAATTGCAAAGTCAAAGATCTGCCCTGGTTTTGCAGCTGTCCAATCATTAGTGAGCAGAGGTAGGACATAAATATGCTGGCAGCTAGGGTAAGAGTTATAAGAATAGCTAATATTGCTTATTATAAAGACAGTGAGAATTATAATGTATTGATAACTTTGAAATAATATTTCTAATTGCTACTTACAATTTTGTTTTTTTAAATGTCATCAGACAACAGAGACGTGATCGATCAATTTGTGAAGAAAGAACGCAGAATTGATTTTGTGTACAAGTAGTCTTGTGAGTTTGGCTATTTTTTAATTTATATTTTCTTATTCATAAAGCTCCAGATCGTTACATTGTGCAAATGACAAAAGTCAAATAAAAAGCTACCCAATGCATCGATCTATTCAGCTTACTCACAAAGTAACCACAAAGTAAAACCAACCCCCCGCCGGTGGGTTTGCCCCCCCCCCCCCATGAGCCCATGATCTTCTGAGACATGAGACTCGTAGCATTTGCAACGTCATGTAGTTGTAGCGTACACACCCTGTTTACATGGGGATAGGTACCCTGGTTACAGGAGCTGTTCAAAACTGGGGACTGTCAGGACATTCTCACACACAGGAGCTGCAGTTTGGGATCTTTTCAGGACATTCTCAAATTTTTGGGCTAGTCAGTACAGTTACTTGTTTTACCTTGGAATTTATAATTGAGCATCACAAACACTGCTTAAAAAGGAGTTTTTTCAAATCGCCTCTTTAATATTTGTGTTGCCACACTACCCGTTACATAAGGAGGTAATTTGCATGTCAATAATTTATTTTGCTGGTAAAATGTTTGAAAATATTTTTTGTTTAATTTTGGGATTAGGGATGCTGTTTTTGAGAGGTGGATCGTAACAGATAGAGATGCACGCTGGTGACTTTGAGTGGGTTGCTATTGAGTGGGTAGAATAAAATGCTTATTGATTGTTGCGCTGGGCTACTCTCTCTCTCAGCTTGATGTCTTTTAGAGGTGTTGGTCCCTGTGCTCCTCACAATAATGAATCAATTGATCATTTCCTTTATTTAACTAGGGCGGACCTGAAGGCCCCTGCAAAAGTGTATTGAAAGAAATGCACATGCAAGGCTGGTTTAAGTGCAAAATATTATTTGACAACATATTATTGTGCCCCTGTGACAGGGTAGCATTGTTGGCCCAGATGGTATCGGCAGGGACAGAGACTCAGACAAGGAAAGTGCAGTTTAAGCGCTGGTGCGCACTTCAATAAAGAAAAATAGCCTATTATTTATTTATTTAATTATTTATTTCTTAGCAAATGCCCTTACCTGGGACAACTTACAGTTGTATACAAAATAAAATACATAATTACACTACAATTAAGAGAACAATATATACAGTACTTCATCACAAAAGATAGAAAGAAAACAAGGAGTAGGAGAATAAACCGCCACAGGACTGTGCTTTGGGTATGACTGAATGAACAGCATAAAGATTTCCTATATCTATGACCTCTTTCCGCAGTTTTCTGAAAACTCTAAATTAGGCATCAATATTAATGGTGAGTGACAAACAGTAAACCTGTTGTATTGATTCGCAGCTGGGTAAGTTAACACTTACATGAGCATATGTGACAGGGTACTCCCCACCCCTGTCCATATTATGTTTAGTGTTATTTTATATTTGTTGTATTATTATTTAAATGTGCTGTTTTGTGTTTATTTAAAAACACACCGTATTATTGTATGACAGCCTGGATAAAATCGTGCGAATGCATGGTCAACAGCAAGTGCTTATTGATAAACTGGCTGTTGACCACACATATGATAAAACTCGTGCCGAATGTGGGCGAGGGACAAACTAGATAATTGATAGCCAGTTAATCCCTCAGCCACAATATAAAAACCTGTAGCTTTGGCTGAACAAGGTGGTGTGTTCAGAGGCGGAATGAGAGACGTGAGTCGTAAGATAAGGAAGGTAAGAATAAAAACAATTGCTACTTGTGCTGGCTGTAAACCAGCACGTTACTTGTTTTTACATGTGTTTGTTTGTTTTGGCCACAGGACCGTTTTTGTTTTGTATAAGTGTTTGTTTTGTTTAAACTTTTTATTTATTATTAAAACACGCAGCAGTGCTTACATACTCCAGCACTGTGGTCGGTCTACTTCCTGGCCAGACATCACCACAGCATAGTACAAATTATTTAAATCAGGCTAATTAAAGTAGTTTACAGTATTCAACTGGTAAATAATCTTCAAGATCTCAGAATCAGGTGCCGTTGTTTAGAACAGGGGTCTCCAATCCTGGTCCTGGAGAGCCGGTGTCCCTCCTGGCTTTTGTTCTAACTGTACCCTAAATTATTTAATTGGACCAATTACGCTTCTAATAACTAATTTAAAGTACAGCTGGAACAAAACCCAGAAGGGACACCGGCTCCAGGACCAGGATTGGAGACCCCTGGTTTAGAATCTGTAGGGACTGATCTCACTATTACAAGATGTAATGATTTTTATACTAGGATAAGATATTACTGAAACTTTATACATTCAAAAGTGAGTAGCTTCACCTACCTTACCTTGTTATGATGTTTGAAACCATGGCTACATTGTTTTCGGCCTACACAATCAAATTGGCCATCCGTAATGCATTAACAGGCTTCCATTTCTCCATTTAAGACACTGTAGCATTTAATTTCAGTTGGCATCGCCTCCTCGTTACCGGCTCTAAAGTGGGTCATAGTCCTTTATTTTCAGTCATACAATTTCACAGGAATTTATCAGTTTAAATAATTTGTTTTTTGGTTCCCTGTACTGTGCTGCCTCCTGCTGCCTAACATTTATTCACACCTCACTGCAATAAAGTCAAATCCAATGTGCAGTGTTACATAGGATGCTTAAACACTCAAAACATTTACCATACACTTCATTTAGAGCTAAAAGTGTTATGTTCTAAGAAAAGGTTATTCTGGTTTAGCTTTTTTCTAAACAATTTACATTTTCTTATTTAAAAAGACACAAAAAAATAAAACCTGCACAAATATACACATTTTTATTTGATTTTATTGATTCAGCATTTGTGCTTATCTCAGGTACAACAATCAAATCACTTTGGTCTGCTGAATATATTCTCAATGTACATTCTAAACTTTCAGTCCTTCAAATATTTTCAACTGTTAAAACAATTACAAAGGTCATTTCTGTTATCTAATCTGGTATGTTATGAGACAATAATAATAATAATAAAAATCTGGGTATTCAAATCATAGCTGTAAAACATCTGCAGTCCCATCGATCTTTAAACAAAACCAAGACTCAAGACATTCTCCATCATGCTGCTTAGAAACAACACAAGCTGGTTCAACAGAAATTAAGGCTTTGCTTTCTCCCTCTCTCTCTCTACACATAGTTATCAATCCTGTGTTCATGACAGAAGGTTAACTTCTATAGATGCCTTTCTGGGAAGAACGCAGATAAGAACGGCAACTCTGCCACAGAGACAGTCAAGCTCAGGCAATCCTTCAGCGTGAGCCAAGACTGCTGCGGAGGGTCTTATGATTGTATGGCAACAAAAATGCGGGAATATTATGATGAACATTTTGCATTCATTCATTCAGCAGAACTGTCCATCTTTAGTCCATAGATCACACATCTCTTTTTAGCCAATTACAGTTTTTACCATTCACAGAACATTTCTCTTGCATAGTTTTCAAAGCAAAGGATTATTATATTAAAGCCTAAAAACAAAACAAACAAAAAAAAAATCAAAATTATGTAGCCCACTGCAATCTATCTGAATATTTTAGAGCAGGAGACATCTTCATTACTTAGTTTACAGCAAATTGCTCAGACTAAAGCCAGATTATTACCTAACCTCAAAGTCAATAGCCAATACACAGTCAGTGCAAACCACGTGCATCACATTTTTCAGTGTTTTAGCAATAATAATTATAAAACAATACAGTACGGTTCCCATGTTATTGTATACATGCCATATTCTATAGCAGTGTTCATCAGCATGAATATCACTCTGAATATGTTTTTGTTCTTTCCTTGTGCCCCTGAACTTCAGAAACAAGATTCCTACTAAAACAATACATTATTTTGCAATTGTGTTGAAACACCAGATCAAGTAAACATTTTATACAACGTGTCAATCCAGCATTAATATTAAATAACAAAACCCAAAACATTCAGTGAATTGTTGCTAATCAAAACTGCTTACACAAAACTGTTTTGAACAACTTCGATGCACAAAACTGCTGTTTTGCTGCAGCATTATAAATGTATTGAATCTTTTTTTGACATAATGTGCACGTGATTATATACAGAATATTAGAACACTAATTCTTCCAACACTGATGTTTTCCACACAGAACTGTGCAAGAGCAACTTGAGACCTCAGAAATAACCGTGCTGATCTAAAACTTTCAAGGTGTGTATGGATAAAAAGTGGTCATATGATTAACTACATGTCTACTACTTTATTTGTTAAGTAATCAATTCCACATCAATTCCTTGTTTCTGGGGCTTCAGCTTCAGGCATATTACTTCAAGGAGCAATACATATGCAAATCCATTCACTGCTCCTTACTGCAGGGGGTTGCACTGTGGCTAGAATGCACATTATTATGCCATTCTAAAATTAAATTAAACATGTCAAGTCTTTACCTCCCTCTGACTTCTGTGAAACGGACATATCCCTAGCTCGGTCTTACTAAGTATCTTCATCTGACATCTGCATTTTCCACATTCCCAAAATTGCTGGTGACAGAACTACCTACAAAAGAAGCTCATTCTTAATGCCACACCCGTAACCAAACACATCTCTTAGCAGTAATAGGGTTTATGATAGGTCAATACATTCATAATGGAAACTCACTAATTACGCATTGATTTACATTTGAAATGCCTTCCAATATGTGGAATAGACTAGTCTTTAAGCTGTCTGCTTGCCCCTCACGAGGCCCAGGTATGATTTCTCAGTGCTCAGTTCGACCCACCATGGGGATGTGCTGTCTTCTGGTAGTCCTCTTCAGCGTACAGTGCGAGAGGTGTACAGCTGGGGAGGGGGTCTATTTCCTTGAGTATCCTGGGTAGGGTGGAGGGGGAGAGTAGGGGACAGTCCTGGGAGGAGTGGGGGTGTAGGGAGGTGGCAGGTCGGCATGGTAATCCATCTCGAACTCATAGTTGTAAGGAGGGGGTGCCGCTGAGGAGAGGAGAGGGAAGAGCAGTTAGACAGCATGTCCTTTGAGCAACTTGCATTTCATTACCAGAAAAGGCATAGAGTGGCTAGAAAGACACAGCCACTTTGCAGTGTTACCAATTTGAAGGCAAGGTGTTGCGTGCCCCTGTAAAAATGCAGTTTGCTGTTTTGTAAGCCTTTCCCAATAATGGTACGCTTACTCAAGACACATGGTATCCACATTTAGCAGTTACTGCACTAAAAACAAGATATGCAGCAACTACAGAGTCCTAAAATGACATTGCCTATCATCCTGCAATCCCAGTTTAACAGAAAATAGTATTGCAGCAGACAACCTCTTGCTTTGTGAAAGAAAAAATACTGAAAATTACTGAAATCTTCTGATTTTTAAAATGTAGGTTTTACACAATGAGACAGTAGCTTGTTGTATATTTATGACAGAGACAGAATGATTCTTGGTGATAAATCTCTCTCCTGACCTGTGAGGGCGCTGTGTAAAAGGGACAGGATGGCCAAACAATTTATTCCCAGGGTTATAAGGAAATCGGTCATCTAGAAAAGGGGCGGAGCTATGATACACTAAATCATCGGCCCGGAAGGGAAACAATGTGGCAGCCGTGGATTGGAGGAGCGGTTGAGCTAGTTAACCGAGCAGTCGTGGTACAAAAGGGGGTGTAGCGAAGTGATCTGTTTCTTGTTATGGTTAAAAACTGAACCGGAAGTTGAACCTGTATTGTAATCGTTAATGTTTTGTTTGTTTTGTTTGTTGTGTCTAATGGATACTTGTTTGTTATTATTAGATGGCTGACACGATCCGGAGCTGCTGCTAAAGGCCAGCACTAAACCCGGACAACACTGCACTTTGTCTTACGATAAACTGTATTTGCACCATGAGCACTAGAGCACGTATTGGGGACTTACTATTTCGGGATCAACCCATGGATTACAATGAAGCAATACACGACGCTATCATTACTATTAACTGTGTTTTGTGTCCTCAGACACCTGGATTTACAAATAAAATTGTCTGTCTGTTCATTGATCACTGCTGCATTCCTGTACCTGTACACTGTTAATCACTTTGCCACAATACTACGCTGTACATTTCAGTCATTCAAGAGGTAATACCCTTCCATGGTAAAACAGTGGCACCCAGTGGCCATGTGGGTTCACAAAACATATAGACCAGGGCTTCTCAAACTCGGTCCTGGGAACCCCCTGTGACTGCTGGTTTTCATTCCAGCCGAGCTCTCAATTACTCAACTAGACCCTTAATTGAACGGGTAATTTGCTTAATTATCCCTTTTTACTTGTTTTCAGCTCTTAAACGGTTGCATATTTCAAGTTACTTATCAAATGTTACAACTAACTTGAAATATGCAACTGTTTAAGAGCTGAAAACAAGTAAAAAAGGGCTAATTAAGCAAATTACCAGTTCAATTAAGGGTCTAGTTGAGTAATTGAGAGCTCGGCTGGAATGAAAACCAGCAGTCACAGGGGGTCCCCAGGACCGAGTTTGAGAAGCCCTGATCTATATGTTTTGTGAACCCACATGGCCACTGGGTGCCACTGTTTTACCATGGAAGGGTATTACCTCTTGAATGACTGAAATGTACAGCGTTGTAACATTTGATAAGTAACTTGAACTGCAACTGTTTAAGAGCTGAAAATAAGTAAAAATGTCTAATTAAAAAAATTACCAGTTCAATTAAGGGTCTAGTTAAGTAATTGATAACTCGGTTGGAGTGAAAACCAGCAGCTACAGGGGTTCTCCAGGACCGAGTTTGAGAAGCCCTGATATAGACTATTCACAACAAATGTTTTTCCAGTGTGTTTCATCACTCAGAAGATTGTTCCAGAGAGGGTAGAAGACAGGACATTTGTCTCTAGGACAGTCTTCCAACTTTAAGGAATAGAAAGCCGGTCCTCAATTCAAATGCTACTCCTGTGATGTGTTAGAATGCATTTATTGCAATGCCCGAACAATATACAAGTAAGCACAATTATTTTGAGGGAGGAAATGAAGGCACATTTTTAGAGAGGAATACAATTCTTTTAACAGTAGAAAAGGTTACCCAACATGGTTATTTTTTTCTTTTTGTGTTATTTATTTTCATTTTTTTAAATGAAGGCCTTTCTCTTATTCAGCTTTTCTCTCTTGGAATGACCTGTCAATACAGCTAAGTAATGAGGGAGTCTGTGAACACCCAGGTAGGCCATGCTGCCAGTAAGTTGTATGAATCAGTGAAATAAGGAGCAGCACTGTGGGTGCAGCACTCCTGGTCCTTGCCCCGCCTCTTACCCGGATAGCCCCCGATGGTGCTGATGTGAGCTGTCCTGAAGACGCCCACGCGGGAGCTCCGCCCACTCTTCATGCACATGCAGATACAGATGGCCACACCCGCGATCACTCCCATCAGGAACACGATGCCAAACACGATCCCTGCGATGGCAGTGCCCCTAAGGAGACAAACAGGAGAGTCACAGCACATGACTGCACTGAAACTATTTTGGGGGTTACATGCAGCATAAAGTACCCAGCAATGTTCCCATCAGTCGTACCTGAACAAAACACTTTGCATAGCAGTCCTGGGATCACCAACATTGTCCTGATCCGGAGTTAAACCGTAGAGAGCCTTGGGCATTAACAAACTGTTCACAGCTCCCTCTGGAGGCCAAATGGTGTAACTTTCTTTGAATGGGACTGCTTAACCAACATTCCATCAGGGGTTAAGCACATAACAGTGTCACAGAAAGCTTAATCTCAAAATGACAGAGATGTGCACAGACACAGGCACACCTGTCAGACTGGACTCCCAGCTGCTCCATCTGCCACAGACAGGTCACTGCTTGTTCTGTGCCCCAGGCAAGCTCTCTGGGCTGATACAGATCTTCCAAAGATCCTCAAAAAGGGAGCAAATTGCTTTTTATGGCATCTTAGGACAGTTATCTACAAACCAGAAGGCATTTGCTACATATAGGCAAACAAATCGGAGGTGAATACAAATCCCATAATACTGAACCTGTTCCACTTACAAAAATAATTCAAAATTATTATTTTTTTTTTAATTTAATCGTCTCCAATTTTTTTACCCTGGTTTTCTCCCCAATTTAGTGTGCCCAATTGTTATCTGTACCCTCGGCCCACTGCTAGCAACCCCACTGCCGACTCGGGGAACGGAGGCTGGAGCATGCGTCCTCCGTGCTCCTGCTAATCTGTCATTTTTTGCACTGCGGATCCACAGCGAGGCCACCAGACCTATAGTGGCGGAGGACAACACAGATCTGGCGGCTCCACTGGAGAACTACAGGCGCCCTATCGGCCACAGGGGTCACGAATGGACGGTGAGCCGTGGATTCCCCTGCCGACCTAAGCCCTCCCTACCCGGGCGGCGCTCGGCCAATTGTGCGCCACCCTCTGGGAACTCCCGGTCACGGTCGGCTGTGACATAGCCTGGACTCGAATCTGCAATCCCCAGGTTATAGGGCACATCTGCGTGGAGCGCCTTTGCTGGATGCACCACTCAGGAGCCCCACAAAATAATACAAATTCTTAACTTACATTATAGCATATACAACACTTCCATATGGGACTGCCATTAATAATCTCAGGACTAAGCAGAGCGATCCCATTTTTCATAATATTGTTCAGCAGTTACACAGTAATAAATACTAACACAATCACTGCTGTAATATAATTTCTAATCATATATAACTGTTGCTAATCTGTTTTTTTTTTAATACAAAGATTATTGCTACAACTTGACAAGTAGATGTGCAATTGTATAATTGTGAAAGGTTCATTAATTATTTTCCTCTGCCATATCAGATCAGGGATAGTGCTTGGCATGTATTCTAAATTGAGTAATAATTTCTTTTTTTTTTTATAGAAAGAGGTTTTTGTGGCACGCTGACATGTTTGATTCTTGTACGTACAACCTTTTCACTGCAAACTTGCGAAGGCAGAAAAAAGTTTTCAATTAAAACAGCCCATTTTCCAAACACGGGCATTGAGCTTGTTTTATGGTTGGTTAGTGCACTAAGTGTGAGGTTATCAATATGAAGACACATAGCAGAGGAGTTTCAGTTTAACTGCCCCATTATCAATCGTGCAGCAGGGCAGTGTGACAAGTGAAGAGATAATGATGAGGCTCTCTGTACACTTTCTCAGGCAGGTCAGGTCAGTCCAGTCCAGAGCCCCCTCTACTGTACAGCAACAGTGAGCATGTGGCTGGTGTGCTGACCTTCCACAAACCCAGACCCCACATACAGGAAACATCAAATGCTCTAATTGCACTTATAGACAGATGTCTGCCTAGCCACAAAGCTGTTTAGCCCATCAGACAAGGTGGGTGGTCCCCCTGCCATTTGTTGTCGTGTTTAGTTTGAGTGCATTGAGTGGGAGAGGGGGCTGCTTTTCCCTGGACTCTTGCCCGAGGCTGAGAGATTGGCAGTTACTCTTCTGCAGACTCAATAACATTTAAAATGGCTGAATCGGAGTGAAAGTATAGACAGGATGAGTTTCTGAAGACTTACTCTTAGGCATCAAAGAAACAACTAAACCCCCCTCTTCAAAACGAACAAACAATAATTGTTCTACTTTAACCCAGTAAAATCATTTGTCATTTGGCAACTCACTCAGCAGTATTAGTTTTCTAATTGTACATAACCATTTCTAATCTGTTTTTTAATAGAAAGCTTGTTGTTACCAGTACAACTTGCTACAAGTTAATTAGTAATTGTCCTCTGCCGTACGAGATGCTGTATTTTAAATATGGTACTAAACAAAAACTAACTTGTATACAAATATGTTTGTGGCACACAGACACAGGATTTTCAATCATTTGTCATTTCTTTTAAGCACAAACAAGGATAGAACTGGTAAACATCTTTCACTTCACTGTACAAAGCTACAGAGTCACAACATTATATGGCAGCTCCTGGTATCCAGTCATCACTTCCTGTGCTGTAGGTCTGAATCACAGGGGATAAAAATTTATCTGGGACTTAACATTTTGTTATGCTAGGCTGCTGTAAACTCTTTTTTGGCTGAGGGGAAGAGGGGAGTTGTGGAGATGGGAGAGGGTGGGTTATTTTTCTGAAGGGCACCAGTTGACATATTGGTCAACTTGAGACAGAATGCCCCAAGCGGTGCATTATTAGGGAACATGATTGTGTGCCAACAACAGACAAAGTTGTGGATTCCCCTTGATACCTGGCTCGGGAGTACTTGGCACTGCTGAGCCTGTGCGGCCCGTCTGGATACTGTCTCTGTCTGTTTACACTCCAGTGGAGGGCTACAAGCAGACCCCACAGAGCAGCGGGGTGAATCTTTACAGGTTTGTAAGACAATTGAAAACACAAACGCTAAACAAAACCATGCATGCCCGACCTTTCCAAATTCACAGAAAAAAGCCCTGTCACAGTAAACAACAATTTCAGTTACAGCACTGTCTCAAAACCAAAAGCATCATAGGCACTGTACTAAAAATTACTAAACAATACAATCCATCTTTCACCCAATTTCATCCAAGTGCAACGGTTCATTTTAAACCACTGCAGCTGCCCTTAGCAGCTATTTCTCAGAATCTTAGAGCTAATCAGTTTTATTTTATTTCTGAACAGAGTTTGGAGGCTAAATGCTGGATCTTTCCCACCAATCTGAAATACTGTATTTGAGTTTGGTCAGTAGCATTTTTTAAACTATATTGAATTTATTCATTACATTTTAGACACCTGGCCAGTCACCAGTTTAATAATCAATATCATGTTTTTCGCAGCATAGTTTTTATTATGCCTTATTTTTGTATAACAGCTACTTCACAGCGAGTGTTTGCACTGACAGATGTACTGTGGAGTCTGAATTAGACCTTTAAGGGCTCAGCATGCTTTCGTTGATGTGAAGGCACTGTGCTGTGCCGGAGCCCTCTGAGGGCGATATCCTTTTCTTCCGATTTGACGAAGCTGGAGGGATACTTACGAGAGGACGTTGCCGATGTAAGCATAGTAGGAGCAGCAGAAGGGAGGAGAGCCCTCGCAACAGTACCTGCTGCACACATCACACTCCGCCAGACAACCCCCTGTGAAAAACACATGAAGACAGTGTGTTAACCCCTGGCCAATAAAAAAAAAGAGCTATAACTCCCACTCAGCCAATCACAACACTCCATCAACAGCATTCTGTTGTTTTTTTCCGTGACTCGGTTATGTCCTTAGTAGTTTAGATAGGTAAATAAATGCTTAGCAATTAGTGTTGGAAAATTAGAGACCACTATAGTTGCAAGGACTAAGATGAGATAGTAGCAGGTTGCAATAAAACTGCACATACAGAAAGGTAGATGATTTGACTATGTTTAGGGCAAAAACTTGTACCTGTTTATTTTTGATGATATCTGTGAAAATACCTAATCATTGATGAATAGGACATCAAATATTATATTTGATATGCTAACAAATAATATTTTTAACACTTTTAACCCCCCTATCCGGAACCTAAGTTTCTAAACTCCCTATTGTAGCTCTAGACGTAGGCTGGTGCAGTCTCATCAGTTTTATTTTGCACCCAGGTACTAAACAAACGTAACACTACACTCCTGGCTGGCTCAGTGCTGTGATGATCCTGCACAAGAAACATATTTGTTTCTTGCAGAGCTCCTTGGGAAGATGGCAAGTTCTTGGTTTGTGCATCATTATGCCAGGAAATGCGCTGGGGAGAACATGTTTTTTTTCATGTGTTCTCTCTTTAATTCTGAATTAGCTGGAAAACAAAAGTATAAAGCAAAATAAAACCTGGTACAGTATCAAATTCCCTATTCATGAAAGAAAACCCTGTTCTGTACAATAGAAAGTATATTATAGATATCAGATGTCATTTCTTCACAAAGCATTGTTTGATATTTGTCCCAGCAGTAATTATAACCTCAATTACACTGAAGGCGGCCTAGCCACAATTATTTTGTACTTGACTTATTTCTTCGTCCTTCAGCCTGTCAAAGGAAATATTCCTGTAAGCAAATCAAAATTAATTTATTATAACAAGGGAGCGTTGAAGACCTCAAAGGAAAACACTCTGGTGTGACACTGAGTGAGCTAGCAACTTTATTAGGATAGCTGGTGGGAATTCTCAGTGGCTAGGGGATCCTTGCATGGTGGTGTCAATGAACCAGACAGTATAATCCATCTCAACCCCAATATGACAGTTCTCAGGGTTTCTTAGTTCATTCAGATGCACTACAATGTTCTCACTAAGCTTTGGACTAAGAAAGCCATGTGCTGGCAAGATGAGGAGCCTCCTTCCTTCCTTCCGCCTACTCTGGGTCTCAGCCTGTGTCCCAGGAGAGGACCCTGCTCTGTGGAGCAGGAAAATGATAATAAACAGAGAGTTTGGCCACCCACTGCAGCCCTATGGGGGATGGAATGATTATTTACCGGTTGTTCCAAGGACCTATGTTTAGTTCTTTATCAACCAGTGTAACATGCATTGGTTATAATCATGTACAAGTATGACGTAAATTCACTGAAATTCTAAGCAAGATAAAAAAAATGTATATGATCCAAAATGCATATACTGTACTGCTGTACCAACACCTCCTATTAATAACGTAGGAATCGAAAATGGATAAGCGGTTCTCAAGATATATAGAAGGTGTATGAAGTGCTGTATGTACTGAAGCTACACCCCCCTACATGAATATTGTATATGACTCAGTTCCAAGCATGCTTAATATTTTAAATCCAGAGGCAGGAGAACATAAAATGAGCAACACAGTATAAAGTAGATGAGGACTAAACCCTTGCGTGTTTTGAAGACTGTTACTTAACCTCAGCTGTGTTGAAAATACTTCCTTTATCAAAGTTTCCTGTAAAATTTCAATGGAGAAAAATACAAGAAGACACCTTTTCATTTCTGTTTTGCTTCTAGAAGAGTTTGAAAGAAACACATTCTGCTGTATGTAGTAGCTGCAGGCAAATGCAGGCTTACCTATAGGTTCCTCTAGTTGTACTGATGTAGGGCAGTTGTATTGATACACATGCATATTGCATAACTTTAAACACTCAATCATAGAATGCACCATGAAATGCTTCCTCTTGAAGCATTTCTTATTGTTTAAGATTTTTTTTTTTTTGTTAAGTGTAGTTGTATAACAGTAACAAGTCCTCAATATCAGAAGAGTGGTTGTGAGGGTTGATCCACCAGGTCTACGTAACACAAGTTTGAATATATGAACATATCTTAATAGTAGATAATAAGTGACCAATCCACACATTTTGGGTCTGTTAGGGCTAAAGGTGCAATAAGGGTTTACAATTAAAAGATGGTGGCTAGCAGTCAGGACACTGTACAGCAGACCAGCAGTCCTTGTGGAATGTCAAGGAAGGTGGGATAACTTATCCATTTAACATGACTTCCAGATTCTGTCTGCAAATAAACAGAATACATATACAATACTCTATATATTTACGTTTCTCTCAAAATATAAATATATACAAAACTACTAGTTTTGTCTTGAAATGCTAGTAGCTATGGTAATGGAACCTCCTTTTAGCTAATCCTGTATGTTACTTGTCTACCGAACGTTGGGAAGAGGGTTAGAGTCGAGAACATAACTTCGTCACCGTAAAGAAATGTGTGTCAACATTTCAACAAGTACAGCTTATTTCTGCAGCCCATTTGTTAATTTTAAATGGTTCTCTCTCGGTACATCCTCCTGGTAACACCACAGATAAACATAAGTATGCCTGTTTGCATTTGTTCCCTTTGTGCATTATAGTCTGTTAATTAAAAAAATAAAAAAATAAACACACAGAAAGCAGAAATATTTTTAAATCTACACCCAAAGATCATAATGATGAAATGATGAACGGTGAGTGACTACGTTCTAAATAAGTCATACACATACTTAATAATTAAATAGTAGACTTTGTGTATGTGCACTTGTAAATAAAACATCTTAATTGACTGCACTTTACCAGCAGAGTCCCGATGCAAGAGTCGGCTTCACTGCATTGTTTGCTGTCAAGCGCAGTGTCTTCCTACATCAGCACCTATACCAATATGTCAGTCTTACCTACAAAGACCCAGAGCAGCAAGCCGCCCGGTAGTGGCTTCAGTCCGGAGTTAGTCCTCTTTGTGCCCGCCGTGTCCATCCAGAGAGACCCAGTTCCCAAGACGCTCTGCCCTGGCTCCGCGCTCTGCTGTTCAAACTTTTCTAGCGGAAGTTGATCCACCGGCTTCTTTTTTTTTTTTTTTTTTTTTTAATCCGCAGTCTGCTCAACACGTTTTAAGGGGGTGCGGAGCGGGCATCAGGGGGCGAGAGAAGTTCCTTATTGCCGTCTAAAACCAGACTGTTTTATATATACAAAATTCCAGTTTGCTGCTCGCTGGTGATGAGGTTTTGTCTAAATTGCTACCATTCTACAGCTGTGTCTGTCTAGCTCAACATAACCTTTCCTCAGTTTGTGTTCCCGTGTTCAGTTTGACTTCCTCGCATTGTTTTAATTCCCAGATTTCTCCCCTGCCTGCATGTCTATCTGCATCATCGCTGCGTCTTTACTTTTCCTGCATTTTTAGCGCCTCTCTCAAATTACAACCCCGTTGGAGGCATGGCAAGACGAGAGGACAGAGCTCTTTAAAGATACAGGCGGCATTTGTTCGGTACCATTCCACCGATCACCCATAAAGACAGCAATTGATCCTAACCCTAACACAGGCTGGTAATATACCATATCAATTTGGTTGTTGGACTGGGAATACATTAAACACAAAGTAAAATTTATATATTCCAACCCCTTTTTTAGTTTTTATAGATTTACTTTAGAAAAACAATGTTCCAATGACAAATAATAAAGCTTTTAAAACTTGTGATGAATAATGTGATTTTATTTTTTACTTCCAGTATAATTTACAGTTGCAATTTGAGTTTGTGTAGTAATCTGATGTTTCACAATTTAAAGTATTGTAACGGTAACTTCTAATATTGAAAAACACAGAATAAAAAAAAAAAAAAAAAATGAGTTCACATTAATTGTGGTCTTTGAGGTATTTGTATAATTGACTCTTGGCGGCTCCCAGTTGCTGGAATAAGTAAAATACTGAATACTGCACCCAAAGCGAAAGCGGCTCATTGGGAACAGCTGGTCTGTATACATTTACACAAGCACTGCAGTCAGTCTGATTAGCACATCGAAGTAAATTTAGTGTGACCTGCCACTCAATGGCCAATAGTGGTATAGCATCTCCTTCAAATCCTCCAGTGTTGCAGAGCGATGGAAAGTTTTTAGTCTTTGTCAATTCCGTGGCCGTGCTCTACATTTTGGAACAGACTTAAACAGGAAAAAGAGTAAATGGAAAGGCTGTGTGTAAATGGACTGGAAATAATGCACTTCAGAGAGTCTAGCTGAATGAAAGTGAGTTGTGACATCTGTATTAGGAAAGGAGGACCAGAAATGTTGTTTTTTCCCCAAGACATCCAACATATTCATAGTTGGTTTATTGCAAAAGTCTTAAACTTTAATGTCCATCTATTTAGTGGCTCATCAATCAAGCAGAGCGCTTTAGTTTCTGGGAAGTGCCGCTGTCAAAAGGGATCCCCTTCCATTTTTGTTCCCTTTCTATCTTCTACATCCAAGAGGTTAAAAATGAAAGGGGGTGATGTACTGTAACAGCACCTGTAAACTAGCCTCAGTCAGGAGCTTTTAGGTTTGCTGTCCTCTTTGCCTTAAATCAGCAATAATAACCAATTCAAATAGAAATAAATCATTTCATAACATCTTTCTAGTAAGTTCCTTTATTTTGCACAAGACTCAGGTGAAGCCAGTTTATCCACTGCCACTACACCATGGTTTACTATAGACTCACATGCTTTCAATACAAACAAAGGATTTGTAGCGTTCTGGTGAAACAATCATCTAAGTAAAGATTTAGCCACAGATTCTGTCATCCACATCTCTGTTGCTTTTTAGTTCAGCTTTTATTTAGTTGCAGCTCTATTTAGGAGGGGGTTGGGGGCTTCTAGTTATGTTTGACAAAAATAAATATGTTTTCAGTTTTAAAGCTATTCCTGAGTACAACTGCGACTTATAAGTTAATCCATCATGTGAGGGTCCTCTTGTTCAGACTGCGCAAGATGACATCTTGTATTTATAAAATAAGAGACACTCCACACACAACATATTAACAATTGTAAATGCAGACTGGCTCTTCAATGTTTGTTCAATGGTGACTCTCAGATCAGTTTTTGCAGTTACCATCCATTACACAAACCCGCTTGGTAGCAAATGGATAACATTTGGAGTACCCACTGTGGCAGACCACTAATTCAAGTATTTTGCATATATTTGAAGATGCCTTTTTTCAGCTTTTTTTTAATGTGAAATCAAAATTGGAACAAGTGTCTGGTTTGCAGCGTTAGGGTTAGGACCCCCACAGAAGTGTTGTTGAATTATAGCCCGATTTATGGCATACCAATGTTTCCCAAGCATCACTCCTGCCTTGCTTTTCACAGTAACAACATCGAGATCAGCCATTCTACACAAATCATTTAAACATTTTTAAATCAGATTCCTTATTTTGCTGCAGCTCTTTAATCCTTGCACAGCAGCTGCTATATTATTAAGTCCAAAATCTTGAATTGTGCCCACATGTGCATCAGTCATTCAAGCTGTCCACAACTCAAGCATGCACTAGCCAAAACCCATCAAATTGGAAAAATTGTGGTTTCTGTTGACATAACATTTGACACATTGGGGTTCTCCTGCTCTCTGGTGTATCAAGTTCAGTTCCTCCAAGGCGCAGAGGGTGCTATATTTGAGAGGTCAACTCAGTTTACATCTGGACAAGGTAAAGCAGTCCTAACATTATTCATATTCTTATAAATGGCCAGTTACTAGATTGGCCTTTTAATACTTGAAGACAGCTGTTTGGGATGGTTACCTTTCGGAACTCCTGATGTTATTTGCATCCAGTCATGACAGCAAGGCAGGTCAGTCATGAGCTCTGCTTACAGGTGACTACTACCTTGGTAATGCAAGTAGGAAAGGACTTTTGTATTTGAATGGACAATGAGATTTAAGGCAAAATGGAACACTGTGTTAAGGGCATGCCTATATGCATGTACTTATACAACATCAAAGTCTCTTTTAGTAGAGCAGTGATTGAAGTGTTTTATAAGTCATCTACAAGGTGGTTATTTGTAATGAAATATTGGACACTAGGGGAGTGGCTTATATCTGTGACATTGTGATGCACCTATACACAGATGCAAATGCATATGCAAATATATGAAACCATTGCAGTAACACTGGCACAGGAGACAGAGCATTCACAAGAAAAAGTCTCCTTGTAAAAAGTTTTGTGCAATTATACACGAATGGGATTTTTGCCCAGAATAGTGCCACCCTGTGGCCATCTCATTGCAGAAAGACCAACCAGGAAAGGTCCCACAACCCCAGTCCCCAGAGAAATAACACCACCACAGCCTGTTCAAATGTCACTGTGTATTTTATTAATAAATCTAGCATCAATATATATATATAATATATATATATTATATAATTATATATATATCTATATATATATATATATGACTGTACATGACTATATACACATGCACGTCCTTTCTGTTTCTTTAAAAAAAAAAGTGATAACTTATAAAGATTATATTATACAAGATGTACAAAAATAAATAATGTTTGTAATATCTTTACACAAAAACAAAATTCCTTCTCAGAAGGAACTTAATTCAATACATACTTATAAAGTAGAAGGATGGTTTACAAATCCCAGGTATCACTTACAAATTTAAAACAGCCATGCTCCCTCACCAGGGGGAAAATTGGACAGTTACAAAACAAATATTAAATAGAACAAACACTGTACCCTATAACCCAATTGTCAATTAAAACAATCAACTATGTACAACATGGTTTACACGTCGAAAAACCACAGTTACCATGACACATCTTTAAAAAAGAAATGTTTAAAGCTGCGCCCAATGATGGAGAATTCTCAAAATGTGGTAACAATACTTACAAATTACAAAATAATTCATAAATAGCAATTTCCAACAAGGAAAACGAAAGCTATTAAATAGAAATGTGAATGATCAAATCATTTCGGCAAAGCCACAGTTGCAAAGAAGGGTTTGTTCTACACCCTAGCAAACCCTTTTAGTCAATACGTACATCTAAATACATTATTTTCTCCAATTTCCCCTTTTTACTTGGCAAATACAGAATGTGGCTTTACATTTTTTTTATTTAGTGTGTCCGATTATTAATTGCCCCTCCCCCCCGATTTGCAACGTTCAATCGTTTTTGCCCTCACCACAGCATTTCCCCCACATGGCTCAGGAGACCAGGAGGTTCAGTAGGCGTCCCCTGAACCCATGACCAAGCCAGCTTCCCTTTTCACTCAGGAACGAGAGAGGATTTCAGTGAGCTACTGACCTCTGGAGTACAAAGGCCAGCCCTGGAGGTGTCCGCTCGGAGTTCACTGGGCACTGTAGCAGGATGAGGAGAAACAGTCCTTGTTGGTTTTGCCTCCATAACCCACGGGAGTCCCACAGCCAATGCGATGCTCTCGTCAGAATCCCCAGCGAAGACCAGCCTACTTCGCACAGCCAGGACCTGAACCTGCTCTGTATGACTCTCCCTGCACACCACACAGCTGTGCTTTTACTAGGATGAGGCACTCAGGGACCCCATTACATTTTTATTTTAAATCTTTTTTTTTTTTGGTTTTGTTTTTAAAACCCAACAGCAGCTTGTATAACAGATATTTCTGAACTGGTGTTAAAGCAGGTAGATATAAGAAGATTGCCCTTCAGTGCCGAGGTAGGTTGGGAGCTTCAAGAAAAATACACCTCACCCAATGTGGTGAGATATATTTGTCTTGAAGCTGTGCAGATTTCCAATAATTCTACTGGGTTTGCTTGTACTTTGAAGAGACTATAGGGTTTGAATAATTTTTTTTTTTTTTTTTTTTTAACAGATTGAGATTTAGGCTACTGGAAGCACATTAAGATTTTTACAAAGTTGTCAATTCACCAAGTTTTGCATTTAATGCAAATCGATCTGCACAGCTCTGAAAAAATATATGCACAGCAACTTGGCACCCTGAAGAGCTTATTAAAATCGATATATATTTCCCATTTCCTTATAAATCAACACAAAAACTATAATGCCCACAGCTTGCGACTTATCGCAAGATACCTGAAGGGCAAGGGTGAAAGGTTGGAGGCCCTCCCTTGCCTATCCTAGGTGATAGTTTGTTTCCCCGAATGATTTAAAGTCCTGTGCTTTTCAGTGCATTCTGGTTTGAGAAAGTCTGTTTGGCAATGTCCATCTCGCTTTCCTCTTTTTGGGACATTGATCCTCCTTTCCAGTCTCTCTGCATGTTTAGTGACAGTTCGTCATGTGACAGAGGTCAAGGAGTGGCCTCGGTCTCTGCCCCAGATCGCAATTCTCCTGTGGAACAGGCTTGCCATCGGCCCCCACACACTTGAGCAGACGCTTCCTGAAGCCGCGACCGCAGGTCTTTGAGCAGTCTGACCAATCTCCCAGCAGCCAGTGCGGGCAGTCGGTGTCGGCGCAGGGCCTGGTGTCAGCTGGTCGCAGCTCAGCGGGGCACTCTGAGGTCAGCTGACCTCTGTAGTCCTGACAGTCCACCACTCTCCTCTGCACACCCCCTCCACAGGTCCGAGAGCAGCTGCCCCACTCGCGGATCACCCACTCAGAGCCACCCGCCTCCTGGATGGCGTTGAAGCTTTTTCTATTGGGGGCGATGGGCTGTTTGGTAAAGTACGAATACTTGATGCGAGGCCGGTAGGAGTCGCCAACTGACAGCACCTGGATGGTGAGGGGCTCAGCGAGCGGCCCAACGCTGCGAATGCGCTCCAGGGAGGCAGAGGAACCGCTATAGCGAAGGAGGGAGCCCTTGAAAGAGATGTCCTGCTCCTGCGTGGACAGGGTGTACTCCCCATTCAGCACATATGAGCCACTCTGTGTCTTAATGGCCAGGTAGCTCCTATCATATTTCGAGCTTGCCTGGATTCTCTGCTTCACATCAAGGTTGGTGGCCCCCGCAGGGATTGTGACCACATCTTGATAGCCAGGTCTGCGAACAAAACAGGGAGGACGTTAGCTTCCTGGATATCGTGGGAATTTGCTGCGGCTCTATCTACCTGAATATGCAAACCTCGATTATACCAGACAAGAACATCTAGATGTAACTTGCAGGTGTTTGCTAGCGTTCTATTTAACCTGTAGTCAGGCAAAGAAAGATTGGACTTGTTTGGTAAAGTTTACTAATTGTTTACTGGGTGACTCCCTTGAATAATACTATTTAGACACGGACCTGGTTTCAGCTCCCAAGCATGCAAAGCCTTATTTAGCGGGACTCACTTTGTTCGGTCAAGAGATCCAGAGACTTTTTTGCAGGTAGAGCCATCTCCTCCACACACACCACACTTGTCGAACTTCTTATTGGAGCCGATAACTCTGTCACAGCCGGCCTTGACACACTGACCTTGAACGCACACAGACGTGGAGTCAGGACTGCAGGGGGTACCGTCAATAACCTGAGAAACGAGCACAAAAATTAAAAAATAATAAATAAGACATTAACATAAAGCTCACAATGGGATGTATGGCTGCTCTATTGAGATGTAGAGGTCCTTGTTTTAATTTTGCAAGGTTTCCATTGTGGAGTTTAAAACCTTCCATATTCCCACCCATCCAGTTAAAGCCTTGCCCCTCACCTTGGACTGCAGCACGAAGAAGTAGCCTGTTCCCTTGGCGCGACACATAAGTTTGCAGCGGTCCTTGGGGGAGACCCCTGTGTATTTGGGGACCCACTCCACGACTGGGCTGGGCCCAAAGGAGGCCTGGGAGAGGTCGGTGTGGGACCGACATTGCTCTTCACGGAACGATAGGCCTGGGAGAAGGATTCATGGAAATTAGTGTCAGACCACAGCGTAGTTTTTTTTTATAGCGCAAGATTTCCATACAAATATTAGATAAACTGGAAAAATCTAACTCAAATTACGAGATTGCTCACACTTTTAGCAGCTCTTCATCTTTTCCACAATAAAAATAAGTAATGTAGGATCTTAACTTTTAAAAGCTATAGTGAATATGGAAGCTTTTCTCTTACCGTTGCCGTCTGGGCAGTCCATAGTGTTGCAGGAGTGGTACTGCACTCGTTTGCCCTCGCAATACTTTCCTCCGTTCTTGGGGATGGGGTTGTCACATTCTCTGAAGGAGTACTGCACCCCTCCACCACAGGTGCGCGAGCAGTCTCCCCAGGGTCCCCACGCCCCCCAGGCACCATTCACTGGCGTCTGAAACACAAAACACCAGCCAATCAGCACCGGCACACTCTCTGAATGTGTGCTACTGCTGTGTACTGCTTACATTGTTATTCCAAATGCATTTAAACTTCTAAATAGATCTAAACACCGATGCCGGGTTGAATGAAAGCACTGTGAACATGTCTCACCTGGTAGAGGGGCGCGTCGCTCTTGCTCACGCACTCTCCTGCCACACACCAACTCCCAGCTCCGCAGGATGTTCCGTCAGCCCAGGGGAAGTGCTTGGTCTGGCAGACAAGCAGGCCGCCCGCGGAGGTGCCCGTACACCATAGTGTGGTGCAGGTGCTGCTGAGGTCAGGACAGTGGCGAGAGTCCTCTCCGAAAGTGAACTGGCACTGGCGGTCAGCTTCATATAGAGTCCCGGGCAGCACCATGGGCAGGGCCACTGGCTTCTGAGGCTTGTCCAACAGGCACTCTCCTGAAAGAGACAAGGCACTCACAGGTTAACATGCTGCCACATACAAATGCACAAGAATTACCCAAAAACTAACCAGATTTTTTTTTTTTTTTTAGTATAAAAATTCAGACGGTTTGTCTGACGCTTGTGTGGGTTACTGTCTGCTCCATGGCTCTAGATAATACAGAGGGAAAAGAAGCTCACCATGCCCATTATCCAGGAAGGAAGTAATCATGTAGGCACTGCAGGCAGACCAGGGCTGCTGCCGATTCAGGTTGGATAGGGTGGACGCCATCATGTGAGAGCTCCAATTGGGGCCGTTGGCACTGGCACAATGCTTGGCATCGTCATGGGGCATGTTAAACACGTGGCCTGCAAGGAAAACACAAACACACTCAACCACGTGGCTCAACACAAAGACATGCACACAGAATCATGATCACCGTCCTGCCTTTATATTTAGCAGTTAGTACGGATCTACTAAACAAAGATCAAGAACTGTATTCCCACCGACACTGAGGACACAGTCAACCTCCAACCAATAACGGAGATAACTGTAGTCATTTCCACTGATAGCGTGGCCTGAAGCACACAGTGTGCCTTTTTATGAGACACCCTCAGAGGCATACTTGTTTATCTAGCAAATCTGAAACGTGACTTCCACTTCCAAAACAGAACCATCTCTAGCAGGGAAGCTGCAGAGCATTTAGGTTCAACACACTCCAGTTTCTTAAGAGACTGGGTGTCTAGAAATTTAGAAAGGTCTCCGTATGTAAGGGTTCAGGGAGTTCTCTTACCCAGCTCATGTGCTGTAGTGAAGGCTGCCTGCAGGCCGTCATCCTCAATAATGGAGCAGCTGCGCTCTGGTTCACACACTGTGCCAACATCTGCCATGCCAAGTGTGTCACAGGTGTGGGCGCCACACAGGTCCTGCAGGGGGAGACAGAGGGAGGCTTGTTACAACACCACACTTTTATGAACTGGATTAATTGCATAAACTGTCAGCACCCAAACAGAAAAAAAGCTCTATTTTCAAAGTTAACTTGTTCACTTGCCAGCTAACAGTGGTGACAATCTGAAAAGACAGTTAAAGTGGGTGTACCTGTCTGGTAAAGAGGATAGCGGTGTCATAGTGCTCAGGGTGGCGGTCGTGTGGCGGGTTGTGCTGGCGTTGCCACTTGCAGAAGTTGCGGAGGGTGAGGGCAGCGTTGGAGGATACGTCAGGGCCTTTCTCCTCCTCGTATATGACCATGATCTTGACTACAGCCAGGCTGATGGGGTTGCGGATACTATGGTGCTTGTAGAGCTTAGCTACTACTGCCATGACAGTCAGCAGGTACTGCTTCAGCCCAGCGCCGTGGAACTCAGCCATGGACTGGTCAGCCACGAGCAGTGTCTCCACATAGCGGGGCGTTGACACAAACCGCTTACCCCTGCTGTGGCCTGGAGAGAGATGGAAAAAGAATTGTCAATCGCTGTCAGTCACACAAAGCAAGTACACTGAAACAATACTAATCTATTCCATCAGTCTATTCCCTGTGTAATGACATTCCTAATCAGACCACTTACACGTTACCCTTGTGGTAGAATCATATGCCAAAAGAAAATATTTGGAAATATTTTGGACTTTGCACAACATACAGCTATACACTGGACAACATATCTTTTTCTTCATGTCAGTAACAGAATTCACCTAAAGAATTTAAAAACCGACCACCCCCCCCCCCCCCCACCCACCTCCCCTTTCTCAGTCTAAAGATTGATAATCCCACCTGCGTTTGTGAGGAGTTTGCTAAGGAAATGGCTGCTGGAGAAAGAGGGAGAGGGGGAGGGAGAGGGAGGGAGTGAGTAAACTGTTGGCAAGATATGATAACCTGACATGCCAATACACAGAGTGAGAGGAATCACACTTGGAATAAAAATATGCTAGTTATTGTTTCACAATAACAAATACTGTACGTTTCCCACTGAGATTATATCAACTAAGGTATTAGTAGACAGACAAGCTAGAGGGAGAAAGCAAAAAAACGGACCTCCCTGCCGCCTCAACCAATAAGCATGTAGGTGGAAAGCCTCTTAGGGGGGCTGTCAGTCAGGAAGTATCACAGTCAAAAGATAACTGTTGCTGGTAGAGGACGTAACAAACGTTTGAGGAAAACCAACCGCCAGCCGGTTATTTTGACCAAACTGGTGGCTGCATGCCACAGAACTTCAGAAAATGTCCCCTAGTGAAAAGTTTTATCTATATTTTATCGATTAGACAGACAGACAGATAGATAGATAGTTAGATAGATAGATAGATAGATAGATAGATAGATAGATAGATAGATAGATAGATAGATAGGTTGATTGACTGATTCCTTAATAACCCTACTCTAATTATAATGTTTTATTCAAATTGAATACACTAAATGGTATCCTAATAATTTTACGATGCAGATGAGTCTGGGGTACAGCGGACCCGAACTTAAGTTTTAATTCCAAAAGGTCGATTTCAAACATGCTACTAGTACCACCAACAAAATAATCAGGAGAGAGGGATTCAGTAGTCTTTTTTTAAACACAATTAAAAAAAACAAAACTACAGGTAAGAGCTAAACATTTTAAAAATATTGCAACTATACATATATTTTAGACAAGAAAGGATTTTTAAAAATGCAACTCTAGTTGTACCTGCTTGTTCCTGGGCAGTCCCCTGCGGACCCTGTGGCGGCTGGGTCTCCGCTACCCGCTGCTCGTGTTCATTCACTCCACACTTGGAAGCGCCTTCCCCGGTCTGGGAGCCCCGGCTCCTCCGGCGGATGAGGTGTGGCTCAGCCCCCTCTGTGCTGTGAGCGCCGGTGCTGTTGCGAGGCTGAATGAAATATTCGTCCCCTTGGAGGTAGAAGCCGCCTCTCAGCCCGTTGCAGAGATCGAGCGCCGCCACGGAGCCAGAGTCTCCGTTTACAGAGCCCGAATAAAAACAGCGAGCCAAGCTGGCGCTGGCTGGGTTACTCTGCTTCTCCGTACCAGAGCTTCCCACGACCTGAAACGTGAAACCAGGGGCTACGAAGGTCTGGTCTGGCTCCAGTTCCAAAATCAGCCGTTTTCCAAAAGCATCCAGTTGGTATACCCGTTTCTGTCCCTCTTTCTCTTCTTCCTCCGGTGTGACAGTGCGCCTGCCCGCTTCTGTACCCTGGGCATTGGCAGTCCCGTCTACCCGGACTGGTACCACAATATCTTCTTCCCAGGCGCCGTGCACTGTGCTGACCCAGAATATAGCCACGAAAACGAATGAAATATTAAAAAATGACTGCATTCATTGCCCCCTTCAGGAATTCCTTTTTTTTTTAAGGAATATATATAAATTAAATATATAAAAACGGAAAAAAAAAAAAATATCATATATATATATATATATATATATATATATATATATATATATATATATAAAAAAAAAAAAAAAGAGTTACAATGTTGCCAAATGTTTAATTTTCTTACGCGTGGCAAATATAAACTTTATATTTGAAATATATCAGGAAGACGTTAATTTATATATATATATATATATTGAGTATCGAAGATATTATATATATCATATATTATATATTATATATTATATTTTATATATTTTAATATATATATAAA